>NW_019384687.1:333538-334577 GCF_000671375.1 Centruroides sculpturatus
AAAAGTATATAATTTATAATATTTATTCAATCACAAGAGGAAAATGTATAAATCAAGAAACACATCTCGAAATTTGCTAATAATAAATGAATATGTGGAAAGAAACGCCCAAAGATTTACAAATCTATTTATATGTAATTGAGAACGGAGCTTTCGTGAGAAACTTTAAAAGATGAATTGCATAAACTGTTTCCTTAAACGTTTATCTAATACCCTGTTTAAGTCATAATTTAAAATCGAGCTTATTCACGTCGACCGACCACTTTTTTTTTTTACATGATTTATCCATAATAAATAGAGGGATAAAAATGGTTTTAAAAAACCAGACTCTTTGTATGTTTATTTTTATATTACTTAAAGTTAAATTTGTTTGAAAATTATTTATTAAATAATAGAAAAAGAAAAATACAAAGACCTTCAGCATTTTCGATTAATACGAGATGCGTTTCATTTATAGTTTATCAGTTTGCCACTTGCACTCGATGGTTTATTTATTTGTTTTTGCTTTTTATTAACTTTAATGTTTAAGTACACCAAACAGAGTTTAAGACTCGTTTCTAAATATTCTATCGAGGAGACGGTTAGGAGAATCTTCCCATTAAGAATGATAATTTACGGAAAAAAGGAAAGAAAAAATATTAAGAGCTTAAAATAACAGAATAAGAAATAAATAATGATGATATATAGATCATCAAGTCGGTAGGTCATAATGTACCTCAGCCTGAATCGATAAGATTATATTAAATTACGAAAGGAAGCAGAAATGTGTATGGTTAATACTGCATCCTGTTCTATATCATCTTATCTATGACACCGAATCTGTAAAAGGAGAAATAAAATATACACTAAATATCATTTATTCACGAATTATAATTTTAATAATGCATTTACACAAATAAGAACTTGAATGCATTATTTTTTAATATTTTGTAAAAGAATTTAAAATATAAATAAATAATTAAAAATACATGAAATACAATTATTGAATAATTAATATAACTGTTTTTGTTTCAATATTTTATAAATATGTGTATGTATA
>NW_019384687.1:335158-379082 GCF_000671375.1 Centruroides sculpturatus
TTTAAGATATACAGTACTTACTTTTCAGTAAACCATCTTTTATTTTTAATTATAAAATTAGTATAAAAGAGATCTTTAAAGACATTATTTTATATTTACTATATCATATTAATTAATATTTAGTATTTTTTTTAATTTTAATTATTACGGCACGACTATATTTATATTAAGGCTACAGATTAACATACGTATAGTATAGTGCTACAGTAAATAGAACTCTTAATGGGATAAAGAGGCTCAAAAAGGGTCACAGCAATTCTCTTTACTAAACGCATTACAGGGACTCAAAATGGATTGTCAAGAATCCTGTATATTGCTACGCTAGCATTAAACAGACTCAATTAAGATGGTTAATAATCCTAGTTATCATTTGATATTATCGGATTTAAATGCTAAATTAGTTAAGAAATCGTTAATATTAGTTAAGTAAATTTCAAAGACTTGAAAGGGGCATTATTTAATGTATACTTTTACGTTAAGAGTCCAAAGAGGTGGATTGTTTGTGAAGAATGATCGAAAACGTCTTCTATATAAATGAAGTGGCAAGCCAACTAAACTAACCTAAATCCTTTCTAAGGTCTAAGGGGAATATTAGAATAATGAAGTCGTTATTCAACTCGATTTACTTAACTGAAGGAAGAGAAAATAATTACGAAAGAAAATAGAACTAAATGTATGCAATTAATTTAAATTAACCTAAAAGTATTTTTTCCCCTTTTTCTCTCCGATAGAAACACTACAAAGAAAGATCAATTTTGTTAAATAAATGTTTGATAAGAATGTTGAAATAATAAATCAGATTGAAATATTTTCTTAAAATACACCAGACAATCTATATGTTAATCTAATGTATAAAGTGTTGTTTTTATAAAAAGTCACTCTTTTATTGATCTATAAACTTATATTACTCGAATGACACCAAAAATTCAGATTGGTAACAGGAAGGCACTAAATCTATCATGATATCGACCGTCACAGTTTACCTTTCTTAATAGCACATAATAGATTCATATCCCAGAAAACCTTTTTTTCTTATTAGAATTCTAAATATATTTATCTTATAAATCATAAAAAAATTTCGATTATATGCATAAAAATTTTTTATGATCTATAATTCAATATATAAGATAAATATATAGTCTTATTCTTACATAAGCAATGTACATTATTTGCACATACATATTCTATGTATAATATAGATTCTATAGTCTGTAATAAAATATATTTTATAATTTTACATATATAATGTAATATATAATATACATTATCGTATGTCATAATCTTACATAAACTATATATCATACTAGTCGATTTATTTACCTTGTTTTTTTCACTTCTCGGGTAATCGTTATTATTATATTAGAAAATATTTTTCAATTTTATATAATTCGCATAATTCTATTGATTTAATTTGTATGTGTACACTTACATAATTATGTATACAATAAATAATATACAGGATATATGTGTGTATTATATTATAATAGTATATAATATATATATTAAAGTAGAGTTATATAATTAGGTCTCAATCGATTTCTTCAATGACATATAAAAATACTGTATGTTATAAGTTGATTGATATAAAATTTTCGATGCAATTTACATTTTTAAATAAAGACAAATTCATAATCATAGTTAAATTTCCTAGTTTCGGTTAATATACTGTATTGCACTTTGATTTATAACAAGCAATATCTGTAGCGCTTTCATAAATATAGCCTAATAAATAATTATAAGCTTTAAAAATTAATTATCTCAAATCTTTGAATTTAGGAATAAAAACAAGAAAAAGTATTAACAAATTTGAATTTTTTAAAAAGAATTTATTATTATTATGTTGACAAATTTTCTAAACAAATTAATTCGCTGTAAAACAATCTAGTGTTCAGAGAATGTGTATTTAAAATATTTTAATAATAACTGAAGGGAATAATTAATAGTAACAAGGTTTGTCAGTTCTCTTTTATTTATTATCGTAAAAAATTAAAGACCTTCTTGCGCTTTATAACAATATTTTATGAAGCAATGTTAGTTTTTCTGTCATGGATGAAATAGATACAAAGAAATACATTTATTTTTTTAATTTTTCTAAATCTTATATTGCTTGAAAGTTTCTAATTTCGAAAGATTATGTAACAATTACATAATAAAAATATTCGCTTTAATAATAAAGCTAATTATATTATTACATGAAGAGATACATACGAAATAAATTATCAATTTGTTTCCACGTTTTATAAGGTGATCAATTATTGATTTACATCATGATTTTTAATACCTCATAAAAAATTCAAAGCTAATTTAAGTCACGATAATAACTATTCTAAACTTAATTATAGTTTAAGACGTGGAGGTTAAGAGTTTTGGTGTGACAACTTGTCAATATATTAAAGGTAATTGAAAAATCCTAAGAGAATCCCAGTCAAAAGATTAATTTCACAAAATATCCCTGGGCTTACTGATTTAGATTAAAGGATCAAAATCATGCCGACATACTTCTGTTTCTAGAGTAATATACAGTAGGTAGCTATGAAAAATTAAGAAAATGTTTTGGGAATATATAAATTTCAAGTGCAAGTTTGCAATTATTGTAACTCATTAAAAAGTTAACTCGAGTTTCTTCTTTTTAAAAAATAAAATATGATAGTTTAGTTATAGAGAATGAACAGAAATTTGCATTAATTTTAAATAAGAGCTCACCGATTAAAAAAAGAAAGAGAAAGAAAAAAAACCATTTCTAGAATCATTAGAATCGTAATGAAAGCAATTTATGGTAAATATAGAACGGATTAATTTTCTAAAAATCGAAACGGATCAATTAAATTGAATAAATGGGTCGAAGATACTCTACAGAAAGTGGCAATGATTATAAAAGGAATGCAAAGAAAATAAACAAAAAATATAAAAATATATATATAATATATAGATCGTAGAATAGTATGGACACGGTGAGGGCCGAAGAAAGATGTTCAAAAGATTTTATCACCAATACCGCAGAATAGAAAGAAAAAAGAAAAAGAAGAAGAAGAAAAAGAAAAAGAATAGACTGAAAACCGAAAGAAACTGACAAGATGGCATTACAAAAGAGTTTAGGAAAAAATTTCTGAGATACTATCGATAAGGATAGAGGAAAAGAAAAACCATTTAGACACTAATAGCTTTAGAAAATATAAGTTGAGATTGACGGTTGATAACTTATATGAAAATTTTATTTGAATTAACAGTTTTATGAATGAAGATGCATTCCATCTACGACGTCTCGATGATAATTAAATAAGTGAAATGAATTAGAACATTTCGTTTTAAAATTTAAATTCATCGTAAAAAGTTAAAAATCATTTTCAATTTAAGCAATAAAAGAAAACAAAATGTTGACATAAAATTGGAGAATGAAAAATATAAGCGATAAAGTGAGAATTCTTTAAAATATTCAATATATTTAGAAGGGGAAAATATTTAGAAAAATATAAAAATAAATATATTTAGTTTCGAAATAGAAAATTCTTTATTTTTCTTACTATTTTTTTCAATTTTTCGTCATAATAAAATTTAAACAAATTATACTGCAACAATATTAAATTAGCCAAATTACTCTACTTTTCAGATAAAACTCAAGTTTTTATATTTTTTTTAGAATTAAATGAATATAGGCTTATAAATATTTAATTATAGTTTCTTTAAGATATTTTTTCGGCTACTTTAATGATCATTTATTATTAAAAATGGTTTAATAAAAACTTTATTTATTTAAAGCGATAAAATTTGTTTAAATCTAAAAAAATGCACAATTTTTTCAGGCATAATTTTTAATCTCAAATTCCTTAATACAAATATTCAAATCTAAAAAATAAATATAAAAAANATATGTCAAATAAATTCTGTTGGTACACATATAGGGGCATGTTGACATATGCTGAAAAATAGATTTATCTAAAATAGAAATGGGCATAAATAAAATCTACTAACAATATTTAAAACATAAAATTCTCATTTATTCGTTATTAATGGTAAAAGAAAGCTGAACTAATGCCAAATTTAGTATTTATCTATGTTAGATCTAGTTAGAAACGTAGATGATTTTTTAAAGATAATTTCAAATTTTTCTAAGATATAGAAAAAGAAATTGTTCTATTTTGTTAAAACAAACCATTAGCTGCCGATATCACGAAGAAAAAAAATTTATAAAAATTGTAAAGATAAAAGAAAACTTCAATGGTTAGTAAAACTAAAAGGATCATTTCATCTCCCCAATCAAATTTTTTTTTCTTTTTCTTTTTTTAGGTGAATTTCCGGAGAAAGAAACAATCCCGATTGGTGAAAAAAAAGAGTAAAAGAAATAAGGTATTACTTTTTACGGATCATTTCACTTAGCGTTAGAATTAGATATAAGAAAAATACTACATCTTCTATTATCAACCTACCAGTTTTGTGAAATCATTTCATCTTTCCTTTCATTTTTAACATTCACACTAAAAATAGGAATTTCGTATTATTGTCTCGCCTCCGTGTTTAAAGAAAACGTTCCATTCCAATACGACACAAGATAAATTGTCTATTATTTTCGAATTTTAGACATCTTTTCTCTATTTTTTTATTTTTTTATTTTTTCTTTCATCAAAAGGTAACAAACAACAAATTTAACTTGTTAACTTTTTAAAGAAAGGAACTGCGATAAGGAACAATGTTCTGTTACGATGTTCAACAATCGATGGTGGTATCTTAAATTTGGATGGGATGTTTTTCTACAGCAATGTAGTTTCGACATCTCTTAACAGGGTGGAAAAAAAGCAAAAAGGGTTTAGCGCCATCTAGAGAGTATTTTGTAAACGAAAATGGGCAGAAAAGATCGTGCCCATCTTAGATAATTCTTTCTCGATGACCTATCTAAGTAAATAAATAATAAGTTAATTTTTTAATGTTAAATACTAGTATATTACTTTAAAATATAGTTTTGACGGAATATAATATAATAGTCTTTTATTTTTTACACTCAATATGTCATATGTCAAATAAATTCTGTTGGTACACATATAGGGGCATGTTGACATATGCTGAAAAATAGATTTATCTAAAATAGAAATGGGCATAAATAAAACATTATATTTATAAAAGATGCTATAATTTCATATCTTTACTTCTTGAAATGTCTATAATAGTAAATACAGAAAGAAAATAAATTGTATTTATTATTACATTTAAGATTTAATAAATAAATATATTTTTAATAGTAAATATTAATAAATATTTATAAAATATTTGCATAATTACGATTTTATGACATAAAAATATAGCTTAAATCTATAAATACTTTATTGTATGTAGTTAATTATAATTAATGAAAGAACAAAGAAGAATTTTAAAAATATATACAATGGATTATTAATAAATATCTACACAATAAAATGATTTCAAATTAAACAGTGTTATCTAGTGTATCCGAGTTTGCTTTAAAATTTCATCATAAAAGTGTTTCTAGTAAATTAGAGAACAAGAGAAATCATTTATTGTAGACTGTGATAAATTATAATTAATTATTCTTCAGTCTGCTCTTAAATATTAATAATTATTACTGTTAATTACAAGTAGATATTTACAGTTAAATTCAAATTATAACGTTTGATAAAATTATCAACGTGAAAAGATCGAGTTACAGATAATTTTACAGTAAATATACATTTATACACATATAAAAAATATCTATAATAATTTTATTTTTTGAAAAATGAATAAAATAATTTTTTTAGATAAGCCATAAACAAATATTTACCATAAAGTTAACGTAAATTTATGATTTTTGCGTTTTATTCTGTATACGTGATAAATATATCGGAGTTTTACAAGTGAACAATTAGAATTATATTCTAATTGTTCACTTAATGTTGTTTACATAATAATAATAATAATATTAGATGATCATTTGTCTAATATAAGCAAATCTGTATACGTATACTTTGTTTATCTATTATAGAATTGTGTTGATGTCCTGAAATTTGAAATTGCCATAAAAATCTTCGTACAATAGGATATAAGCATATATCCTATATATAGTTTATGCATTCATGTTTCAAATAAGTTTAATTTCTTTAATTATAAAGCAGAATAGTTAATATAAATAGAAATTTTATTTTAAAATTTAATCATAATAAAATAAACATTGATGAAGATACTCGATTACATATTCCTATACGTATCGTACACTTATAGTAATATAATAATCTTATAATCAATTAAGGTAATATAATATTTCCATCTAAGATAACATAATTTTCAATCTTGAATAATAACAAATCATTTAAATTAAATTTTCTACCATTTTTTTTTCCTCATATAATTTAAATGACTATTCCCACTAAGTTTTTTTTTATTTTCAAATTACAAATAATAAATAAATAACTTGACATAATTATAACATAATTATAATAATTGTGACAGTTTTCTTGTAAATTTAATTACCAAGGAGATGAATCGATTTTAACTTTATATAAAAAACAAGGGAGAAAAAAAGAAATCGATAGAGCAAAGTAAATCCATTTAAGAAAGCGAGGATCATCTTACTTTTCAAACATTAAATTGGCTTTAAAACGCAAATTATACATCGATTATTTTACATCTTATCAACTCTTTTAAAATTCTCAAATTAAAAAATAAAAAAAAATACTTCTCAGTTTATCGATATTTTTAAAACTAATAATGCCAGAAGGGTATTAAATTTTTAAGGAATAAATCTCTCGATACATTTCCACTATTTAGCATTTGATTAAATAGAAAATTTGCCTTTCGACCCATCAAATTTTATACAAAAATTACAGCTAGCATTCATTTTTCTATCCTGTAATGAGTCTCACGATTACTTAATCCGATGAAGCTTTTCGAGATAAGAAAAATATAGTATGAATGGATAACTGGTTAGATAAAGTCACTCATTAAACTCATTAATCTAAATTCGCATTCCGTTCATATATTCGCTTCCGGACACTATTACTTTCATATATAGTTTTTAGATTTTAAAATGAGATTATTATTTTTTTAAAAGCTAGGAATAAAAAAAAGGTTTAAACCAGTAAAATTTTAAAGTCCTACTTCATCATTTTTTTTCTCGCTTTTCTAAAATAACTCAATAAAATCTTTCAGAATTTTTCGATATTCTCTGAAAATATTTAAAAATTTATTTTATGTGAAATTAAGTGATAAATCAATAGACATTTGCTTCGTAATTTTCGAGAAATTAATAATAGCGTATAATATAAAACGCTTCTATTAATTTCGTGAAAATTATGTAGCAACTATCTATTGATTTATACAGTCTATTATTAATTTCAAATATTTATGTAGTAGTTATATTGTTTATTAATTGTGAAATAAATGAAAATTGAATTTCTGTACACGAATACATTTGTTTCATATTAATCAAGTGATTAATTTCTGTGCAAATATTAAAATACCGTTCATTTGCGTAGAAATTCTCAACAATATATTAACGTATTTATCAATGAGAAATCGTATTTATATACTGTATTTCTTATAAAAATATCTGCAAAAAAAGCAATTATATTTTAATTTTTCTCAATTTTTCAGAAAATTTTAAAGATTATATATTTTTTTAATATGTAGATATAAATTTTATATTTTTCTGTACAAGTATATTAATTTAATCGAAAAATTAAACTGAAGTTAAATACTAGTATATTACTTTAAAATATAGTTTTGACGGAATATAATATAATAGTCTTTTATTTTTTACACTCAATATGTCATATGTCAAATAAATTCTGTTGGTACACATATAGGGGCATGTTGACATATGCTGAAAAATAGATTTATCTAAAATAGAAATGGGCATAAATAAAACATTATATTTATAAAAGATGCTATAATTTCATATCTTTACTTCTTGAAATGTCTATAATAGTAAATACAGAAAGAAAATAAATTGTATTTATTATTACATTTAAGATTTAATAAATAAATATATTTTTAATAGTAAATATTNACTGTAATTAAGATAGCTGCCATTAAAAGTAAGAATTTATTTTTCTAATGTGTAATTTTCCTTCCATCATTTAAAATGTTTTTAAAGAAATAATCCGGTTAAATTTGTTTCTCACGAAATTCGAAATCAAAGTTATTAATAATAATTTCCAACATGGTAACTAAGTCAACACTTGTTAACGATTCCAAATAGATTAATAACTATTTCATTAAATCACTCACAGCGAACAAATAAGTCAACATAGTTAATTGTTTGAAAGCAATTTTAATAACGACCGATTAAAAAATTATATCATTCGAAAACTAAGTTAAATCGTTAATATTAAAAATATTTAAATTTATAATTAATCGAATTTTCTTCATTTTTTCAACATTTTTAAAACAAATTTTACAACTCGATTCAACCGACATGGGAAATATATGTTGTAGATTGCTCTATAATCAGTATGAGTATTGGAACTCGAATTTTAGAATCTTTTCATTTTTATATGGACTCGAGATCCCGAATCCAAATGTTGTTTGCCTTAACATAAGAAAAATCGAATTTTGTTGTCTTTTACTACTCGTTCAGTACAAAGTGGCGCGTTATAGCTCTATAGGTCCCAGGATAATTTGAATTAGGGGTTCCGTGTACAGTGTCATCTTTAGAGATTCCTCTTATTAGTAGACTCCCAAGACATTTGTCCTTTTTGCACATAGGATAACGCGCCACCGACAGCACAGTACTTCTTGTTCACATTTACTAATAATGCTCTGTTTATTGTCATAGTTACAGTTCTAACAAGGGCCGTTGAAGAGAGGGAAAGGGAGCTGAGGATTTTTCTCTGAGAAAACTTAGAGACCTGTAGTGATTCCTACCCCCATAAATTAATTAATGTTAATTTTTACTAACAAAAAATCTTTAAGATTGATTTCTTATTACTCAAAAAAGAAAAATTTTCGCATTTAAGTCCGATAAAGGAGAAAAGGGTTCCACATAAACTCTTGAATACATTGGTTTTAACACTACACCTAATATTGAATTTCGATATAGGTAATATCCTGATATTTTCCTGTTCTATGATTTTTATTCAAATAATAACAATAATTAATTCTCAAGGCATTTAAGATCGCAATTAACAAATAATTCTTTAATAAATTGTAAGCATGGTTTACTATAGTCAAATGCTCTATAAAAATAAATTGTTTTGTTTTCCTGGTGTACATCTTTCCTAATCCTCGCTGAACACTTTAGCGTAAGTTTATTGCGACAGATAGAGAGAGTTGTGATGCATTTCTATCCTGCTTTTGCTGATCTCATAACCGATTTGATGTTCTTATACTCATTTTCCATTGATTCTTCGCCAAGAATATTTTTTTCCTTCTAAATTTAACTATAATATTTAAGTAATAAGGATGGTTTGGTGTCTATATTTTTTTTAAAAAAATAGAGTGATTTAATTAAGTTTTCTCCGATTAAATTTTATTTACAAATATAAATTATTTATGATCATGGTATTTCAAAACCTTAGTTTATTAAGTAAAATGATTTTTGTAAATATTTCAGACTCGATCTCGAACATCTATTAGTAGAATTGATTAGCCTTCCCAAATCCTACATATAAGCAAACTAAACGCTTGATTCAGACCAAATTTAATTGGTGTTTAAAATCTCCAGATAAGTTGAGTCTAAAAATACTCTAAAGATTTTTAAAAATTTATCGTAAATAATATTTAAGATTTTCTTTGAATGCTCACGGACATATACTAAAACAAAATGCTAACATATAGGGCCTACTATCGTGTTTTCTTACTTATTAATTATAAAATAGCAATGGCACAGACATGTTTACTTAATAAATGCTTCCTTGAAAGTTTATATTATTAATGAAACCCTCTATTTTTATAACTAAAGCAATTACAACAGACATTTTCAATGGTTAACTCATTCTAACTGCAATTCATTTAATCGATATTTGCTGTATAAATTAATGATTAACATAAATTTATAATCAAATTATCTTCATGCGTTCTCATATATTTGCATACTTTTTTTTAATAAAATAAGAATGATGATAAAACGGTTACCAACTCTACTCGATTATTAGACATATAAATTCTTGTATTTACTGTATTAACATTATGTATATATTTCTAGAAGTTAAATTCACTGACCTAAATGATTAAATTTTTTCTTTACTAAATCATATTAAATTAAGATTTAATAGCTTAATTTTTTTAAATGTAAAAAGTTATTTAATTTACAATCTATTTAACTGTCTTTATATGCGAATAAATAATATTTACAATGAATAAATAGCATTGTACTGTACAAATATAATATAGGGCTACTTCATTTCTGTTTTCTAATAAAACAGAAAAATCGTTTAAATTTACATTTGAAACGATATTTTTTTTTATTCGTTATAAATATAAAAAGATTCTTAATACAGTATTATAGATAACTTTTTCTCTCTAATAGAAGAAAGAGATAAAATAATTTTTATTCAATGCAATTTCGTCTTCTTCTATTGAAGCATTGGAGCGTGTTATGTTGTGGATTTTGAAAAACAACCAGGACAAATTAAAAATAACAATTTAGGTCAGAAAATGTATTTATAGAAGAAATTTTTCATGCGATTCTCAAACTTTTAAAATGATAATTACGTTAAAAATCAATTGAGATAAACTATAGGCTATATTAAATAAAAAATTAAATCATTAAACATATTCTATGATCTTTATTTTGATATTCGATTGGATAATAGTGGATAATAGTGCAAATACTTAATGCTTTAATATTTATTTTTATAAATAAGAATATAACTTTATTAAATTTTCGCATCTTTTTGTTATAAAAAATTAAGTCAATAAGACCATCATAAATTACTTTAAAAATATAGAATTTAAGCTAAGATATACATTTTATTATTCTAGGAATAAATTCTATTGTTTAAGACTAGGGCCGTCGTGAGGGGGTCTTGGGATGTTTTTCATGGCCGGAGAAAATTTAGGCCTGTAGTGGTTCCTACCCCTATAAAAATTAATGTCATTTTTATTAAACAGAAAATAATATATTTAAGATTAATAAAGAAACGTTCTACATACTTTATTTTTTCAAAAAATTGACAAAAAAAATGATTCGCTCTACCTCCTGGTTCCATATAAGCTATCGACAGTCCTGTTTAAGACATGCCTAAACATTTTATTTTCTATTGTTAGACAGGTTTATTCATCTTTAATGGTTTTGATGTGCATTATTAAAATATAGACTTACTCGGTTATTAAAATATATGCGGTTTATGATACTTGCATTCTAAGTAGAATAATAATAATAATAACAAGAACAACTTATTTAAGGTTCTCACATTGAGTCGTTACCGAAATTAGAATTGAATTTAAATTTTCCAGGAAAATTAAAATAGATTTCTAAGTAGATTTATCTTTATTTAATTGAACAAACAGCAAAAATGTTTCCCGATCGTGTTTTAATTACTTTAAACTAATTTCGGTTGCCAACAATCTTATCAGAGTCAAAAGTAGATAAGGCATTTGACTCCGCAGATAAGAGAAAATTTAGAGTCGATTTAATTCATAATAACCATTCACTTAAACGTTCGGAGTCACAAAATGATTTATTTACTTAATCAATTTAATTTAATTTACACGCTTTTTCGTTAAAATAATTGTTAAATATTAATTTCGAACATATCAGTTACGACTTCATAAATCCTAATAATTAGTTTCTCTAAGTGAAATTGTAAAGATTCTTATGTTGTTAAAGAATAAAATGAGCTAATAATAAAGGTAATAATAAGTTAATTGAGCTTAATTAAATAGTATAATTTTGTTAAATGATATCTTTTAATAAATACATAACTTTGTATTTATTTGGCAACTACTCATTGGTAACTGGTAATTGTAAAGTTACATTGATTCACGATAAGAATATCTTTATTTATTAAAGTAATCCGGCTATCTATAAACTTTATTCGAATCTATAACTTACTTTATATATAATTCAATCAGTCTGTAGAGAAACTACCTCAATTTTTGATTAATTTAATATATAAAATCAAAAAAAAATTGTAGAATTATTTTCTTATTCTAGATCAGTGGCAAACGTTATCAAGAGATCTTCGTTTTGACAAGCATCTGACTGGTAAGATAAGATTTTTATCAGTTGGAAAGAAAATATATAAATTAATGGTGTTTTTATAATACATTATTTTACTTTATTTTATATGGCTAACTTGTATCTGATTTATTAAATCAGGAGAAAAATAATTTCGTTCTACTTATCTATTTTGTTAGATGCGGTATGTTACGAAGGTACTGCAGGTACTACGAAGGTCTGTTACATATATATATATATATATATATATATATATATATATATATACATAAATATTATTTGTTTGATGTGTCAAAACTTTGTTTGATATCTCTAAATTTCTTCAAAATTTTATTTTAAAAAAGAAATTTATGTTGTTTCTGGAGTTTTGTTTGAGAATTTGGAAGAATAAAGCGTTAAGAAACAAAGAAGATTAAATTTTGTTTATGCAAATTGAAAATATCTTTCCTTTTTTTCAATTTTTAGAAGTACTTCTACAAATTTGAACATTTAAAAAATTCTGGACAAAATATAAGCCATGCTTTAGACTATTAATAGCAGTTTTATAAGTATGCAAATATAGTAATAAAAATGAAATATAGTAATTTTATCTTATCATCGAGACCAATTAGTTTTATAGATTGACCATTCCCGTTTAATAAAAATCAGGGAGGGCTATTAGAAGCATTAACTAATTACTTATCTGGATCATATGACCCGAGGGAATTTTATCAAATTATCTAATTAAACAGGATTAACGAATTAATAAGAGGCGAAAAATGGAATTAAAACGCTAAAGTTGAATTATCTAAAGTGATGAATTAACCTATATTTCAATTTTTCACGTAGAAGAAAGTTTAAAAATGCACGATACTTTGAATTATTTAAAATAAAATAATAATTTCAGTCGATTTATAATGATAAATTGTAAATTTGCATTTATAAAAATTATGAATTTTAAATGAAAGTATCGTTCGATCCCGAGGCATTAAAGTTTTGATGAGCTCGGAGAATTGTGTTGCAAATCTTTACAAATTTTGTATCCATTGAGATTTAATATAGAAAATTATTCTCTAAAGATGTCATCACGTCATTAATGAGAATATTTTATTAAAATATATCTGAGAATTATAATGGAAGCATTATTTATGTAGCTCTAATCGAGTTTAAACATCAATGATTAACATCTACAGCATTAATCTTCAATCTTCATTTAATGAAAATAAAGTGGACTAAAGCTTAATTATGTATAAAAAAAATAGAAAGGAAAACATATTTTATAAATCTGTGTTATCTTGTATAGATCTACAAACACGAAGATAACATCTGAATCAATCATACATCTCTCAGGTATATGAAACGGATGCAATATTAGAAACAAGCCCTATCTCCTTATTGTAAGATACGTGATTACAGGACTAGCTACGAGTAGATATCCACTATTGATGCTTACTAAGTAACAGCAGCTGAATCATTATGCCGGTAACATTAGCAGATAAGATCAAATTAAAATTATAAATATTAACATATTCGAGACCGTTCGATATATTCGGTAAGAGAATTATCATTATAAATGCCACATTAACAGTCAGATTCGGATCATCGTAAGTAATCCAATTAAAGATATTAGAAAATATTTTATCAAATATACAAAGCGAACTAAATAAAGTATTAATTATCTTGATTATAAAGCAATTAATACTGTTTAATTAGAATTTAATTAAGTATTCTTACTACACATAATATATTTTTCAAATTTAATTCGGTTTAAAGACTGCTCCATTGGAAATTAAGATTAGTATAGTGATTTAATGAAGTTTTCTCTGAAATGTCTCAAAGAAATCCTTTATATATTAGTGAATAAATATTAATTTGATAAATTAGAGAGTTGGAAAATATTGTTGACAATTTTTACACTCGAGTAAACACGAAAAAATATTAATAATGATGAATGAAATTAAGAGCTATCTCAATCAATCCGCTCAGAGGAGCTAAAATTCATGAAGGTGACATTGATTGAAAAGTATGGCAAGTGAATTTAGCAATAATATTCATAAACCGTGTAGAAAATTAATGAAATATTAATTGATAGAATTTCCGTTGTAGAGCAATAAAATTTTCGATGCGCTGTTTCATGTTTCAATTGTATAATTTGAAGAAGGCTATCCAAACCAGTTTTTGGCTATTGCTAACTAGTCTATTAAAGTGGAGTCATTCTGCAGATATGTCATTCAGCAGATGGGCGGCTCTATAATTGCAGTCGAGATGTGAAGAATGATAAAGCTACAATTAGTATAATTAAACTTGGACGTCAACAGGTGATGCGGGTGCCGCTAGGGAAGCAAGAAGATATTTTCTTAGCAGCGATAGGATCTTTCATTTCTCAATCGTTACTCACTTAGATTGTACTTTTAACGGATCTCCATCAAACTAAAACCCCGGTAAGTCACTCGACTGACTTTATATCTAGAGTTATAAAATGATAGTGATGCTTAACTATCAATTTTCTTAGTTAAGAGGCAATATTATGTAATAAATTCTCTCGGTTAAGCCAAGGTAAGTGCTTATAAAACTTCGAAAATAAAATATCATATATGGCATAACTTACTTGTTTTATTGCAAAGTATTTCTACTAATAATAATATTAATTTTAATTAAATTTGATGCTTAATATTAAAGATATCATATCTCTAAATTTCTTCAAAATTTTATTTTAAAAAAGAAATTTATGTTGTTTCTGGAGTTTTGTTTGAGAATTTGGAAGAATAAAGCGTTAAGAAACAAAGAAGATTAAATTTTGTTTATGCAAATTGAAAATATCTTTCCTTTTTTTCAATTTTTAGAAGTACTTCTACAAATTTGAACATTTAAAAAATTCTGGACAAAATATAAGCCATGCTTTAGACTATTAATAGCAGTTTTATAAGTATGCAAATATAGTAATAAAAATGAAATATAGTAATTTTATCTTATCATCGAGACCAATTAGTTTTATAGATTGACCATTCCCGTTTAATAAAAATCAGGGAGGGCTATTAGAAGCATTAACTAATTACTTATCTGGATCATATGACCCGAGGGAATTTTATCAAATTATCTAATTAAACAGGATTAACGAATTAATAAGAGACGAAAAATGGAATTAAAACGCTAAAGTTGAATTATCTAAAGTGATGAATTAACCTATATTTCAATTTTTCACGTAGAAGAAAGTTTAAAAATGCACGATACTTTGAATTATTTAAAATAAAATAATAATTTCAGTCGATTTATAATGATAAATTGTAAATTTGCATTTATAAAAATTATGAATTTTAAATGAAAGTATCGTTCGATCCCGAGGCATTAAAGTTTTGATGAGCTCGGAGAATTGTGTTGCAAATCTTTACAAATTTTGTATCCATTGAGATTTAATATAGAAAATTATTCTCTAAAGATATTTTCTTCACGTCATCACGTCATTAATGAGAATATTTTATTAAAATATATCTGAGAATTATAATGGAAGCATTATTTATGTAGCTCTAATCGAGTTTAAACATCAATGATTAACATCTACAGCATTAATCTTCAATCTTCATTTAATGAAAATAAAGTGGACTAAAGCTTAATTATGTATAAAAAAAATAGAAAGGAAAACATATTTTATAAATCTGTGTTATCTTGTATAGATCTACAAACACGAAGATAACATCTGAATCAATCATACATCTCTCAGGTATATGAAACGGATGCAATATTAGAAACAAGCCCTATCTCCTTATTGTAAGATACGTGATTACAGGACTAGCTACGAGTAGATATCCACTATTGATGCTTACTAAGTAACAGCAGCTGAATCATTATGCCGGTAACATTAGCAGATAAGATCAAATNATAAAAATATGTATTTTAACTTATACAGAAAAAAATATGGTAAAGAAAATAATAAATAATTGAAAGTCTAGCTCATAGCTGCTGCTGTTATATAAACAGATGCATATTTCAGTATAAAAGTAGATTATGTTCTCAATATAGAAAGTATCGTAAAAGTTTCTAAAGTTTATGAAAAATAGAAGAATATAAATTATCACAAACTTCGGGGAAAGAATTCAGAATATGAAATACGCGATAGAAAGTACAAATAATGAATAACATTACAAAATATGGAAGGACAAACAGTGTAAAAAATTCTGTTGTATAAAAAGTTATTTTTGTTACGAGCAAAGAAATTCTCAAAATGATCCAACCGACACCATTGAAATGTATAAATACATAACTGATAAAATCTATGTATAACTACAGTGATGAACACTAACATAATCGTTTATATTTATACAATAAATTCAAATATATTTATTCATTTTACATTGAAAATTGAGTTATATTTTTTAAAATATTAGCATGAAAACAGAAAAATAATAATAATAATTTTATAAATCATAATTTGTTTCAAGCTTAAATTAATAAAGAAATAATTAAATTTAGATTTATATTTTTTTTAAAAAAATAGAGTGATTTAATTAAGTTTTCTCCGATTAAATTTTATTTACAAATATAAATTATTTATGATCATGGTATTTCAAAACCTTAGTTTATTAAGTAAAATGATTTTTGTAAATATTTCAGACTCGATCTCGAACATCTATTAGTAGAATTGATTAGCCTTCCCAAATCCTACATATAAGCAAACTAAGCGCTTGATTCAGACCAAATTTAATTGGTGTTTAAAATCTCCAGATAAGTTGAGTCTAAAAATACTTTAAAGATTTTTAAAAATTTATCGTAAATAATATTTAAGATTTTCTTTGAATGCTCACGGACATATACTAAAACNTGTTTATTTTTAAAAATTCCTTGATCTATTTTAATTTCTTTTCGCCAGATTCATCCAGAAAATTACCAAAATTGGTTCAAGGAAATTGTCTGGGAGCAAAGTAAATTCCGTTAGTTGCAACGTACTTAAAAGCTAGAGTACTAAATCTTAAAAGTGCTTAAATCTGTATAATATTTGAGCCATCCAAATACTTAATTTCGCGGAGATTGGCTCATGTTCATGAGAATTATCAAGCATGAATACAATTTAATTGATGGCCACATTAAAAGCATTAACACGCTTTAATTTTAATTTCTGCCGTGTTATTAGCATGAAAGTAACGTTAAAATAAAATAAAGAGCATTAAATTTTATTAGAAACATGATTATTTTTCAGTTGGATATTATCTAATTAACAAATTACAACTGTATTTTGTTTTCTTTTTTCCTCCCTCTTTCTTAATGACTAAAAGAAAACCGAAATAAACTTATTTTCACGGTTAATCGAAAAAAACGGCAAAGAATTATCCTTTATAGGATTAAAACTGTAATTAACGATCTGTTAAGTAACTTATAAGTGTGATATTCGTTAACTTTCACCAAAAAAAAAAAAACACCTTAATTTCAGTTATAGGATTAACAAAAAGGTAAATGTAATAAAATTAATCATAACTAGCAAATAATTAAATACATAATATCATTAATTCCCTCTCAAAAACACCTTTTTATATCATATAATAGCATTAATAATGACATTAACGGGGTTTTACGTAAGTATTTTTAGAAAGAATTTTAAGTTAGCTCGAATGGAATTTATTATTTATTTTGTTTTTCTATTTTCCCCCTTCTCTCTAAAAGGATAAGTCAATAAATAACAAGATTTTTCAGCCAGTGGCCCCAATTTTCTAATTGAAAACTTGTGAACGTAGTAACGATAACGATGAGGTTTTCCTAATTGAAATCTTGTGAAGAAACGGACAAGAGATTGACATTAAGTCTTGTAATTTGAGAAAAATGTGCTTAGTCTCGTCATTCATCGACTCATTCTTCGTTTAACTTTCCATAAAGAGTAAAACGATCTATTCATATCCATTTATTTAATTAAATTTATTTATATAGGAACGTTAAGTAACTTAGCAATTGGTCGAACGACTAAAGAAACGAATCGTAAGGAATACAAATTTGTACTAAACGTAAGATTTTATGCAATATTAAAATATTAAAAGAAGAAAAAAAAGGTTAACATTTGGGATTTCCGTAGTGCTTTGTTACTTTCATTGAATATGATTAAGCCAATGCGATCTAAACAATTTTCAAGAGAATAAGTTTTGTTAATCAAAATTCTAGGAAATAGTGGAAAAGTCCCGAAAAAACTCTCCCACCGAGTGCATAGAATTTTAACTAGTCAGTTCTCTGAAGAGAATAGTAAAGATTCTAATAGAACTTAACATGTCTTCCCACTGCTGCTATGTGAAATATTTGTTAAGTCACTAATGCATTTACTCCATTTCCTTGATTTTCCTGGATATAAAAATGCTTATTAAAGATCGCGGCAACAATAACAAAGCGAAATAAAAAAAAAGTGTAGTAAATTAAAATAATTTATTTCTAGTCGGGCAGAAGGTTTTTCAGATAAAACAAACTCTTACTTAATCAAAATTACAATTTTTTTATTTATTTTTTCAGTCCATATGGGAATCAATGGAGCAGACACATCTAGAGCTTCTCTTCAAAGAAAATGTATAGGTCTAGAACAGAGAACAGTGGCAGAATATCAAAGAAGAAAACCTCGTCGTTATCGTACTACGTTCACAAGTTTTCAATTAGAAGAACTGGAGAAGACCTTCACCCATACCCATTATCCAGATATTTTCACACGGTAACCATAAACTCTTCTAAAACTATTTTAAAATAAATTTACTTTAACGAACTGAAGAATGTTTTTAATGATAATCGATATTTTAATCTTGTTATCCATTATCCTAAGCCTTATTTATCTTAATAGGGAGTAGAAAATTTTTCTTTCAAACTCATCTATGCCAATTTAGATTATATTGGCATGTCACTTACCGTTATTAGACTTCTGGTTAGAGATAAGGTGAAAGTGACATGCCAATATAATCTAAATTGTTAAAAATGACTTGCAAGAGGGAATTTCTTTCTTTTTATCAACTTTAGTAGAAATGTCTTCTCTTTTTACGGTATTAATAGTTTATCTTTTTAAAATAAACTTTATTTATTTTTATATATATATATTTTTTCTTTTTCTCGATGCAGGGAACAGTTAGCTCTTAGAGTGGACTTGACTGAAGCTCGAGTACAAGTAAGGCATTTCACACTAACTAGAAAGTAAATATATATATATAATTAAAAGAGTAAATCAGTAATTTTATGTTTGGCTGTTTCGTTATGTTGATCATTTAAAAATACTTCACTTCCGAAGCGTTAATCTCTTTTCTAATTATACCGGGATTAGTTTGTTTAAAAAGATTTTCTGCATTCTAGAAATCTATTCAATTTCTATTTTTAAGTCAACTTGTTTGTCTTGAGCAGGAGTAGCTAAGCCAATGTGAAAGGTAATTAAAAAAATGCACAAGTGAATCAGTAATTAATATAGTAAAAATGATATTTATTTAAGCAATTCGTCAAGCTAAATTTTATTATAATTTCACAATCTATAAGGATCAAAATGACAAAAATAACAATAAGAAAAGGATTATAGTATACGAGTGATGCTTTACAATTCAGAAGCGTAATCTCTCTTTCGTATTTTCCATTTTGTTATCTTTTAACTGCATATATTTTTCTTCATATTGCTGTTATTATATACTGGCCTTATTAACTTTTAAAACTTACTTAAAACTAAACTTTAAAATTAAATTATTATTATTATTATTATTATTATTATTATTTATATTCGTTTCCATTCAACAACTCTGATACCCTATATTCTCTTTTCTAAAGGGATTATTATTTTAAAATTGAAATTGAAATTAATACCATTTAAGGAGAAAATAAAATGTAAAGCGATAAAATCACAATTTAGTTCGATTTAAAAAGAAAAGCAATATTCTAGATACATCGAAACGTTTAAAATTCAAAGCTGCGCCCCGATGCAGTGAAAGAGAGGGGGGAAGAAAGAGCAAGACAAACAATTTAAAGAGCGTTTCTGTCTGCAAACAGCAATTATAAGTCTAAATCGTCTAAACACCTTGAATGTTTACCCTCCAGTAAAGACGAACCCGATTTAAGTCTTGTCATATTAGCATAATGACCACGATGTTGGTTGAAGATCTTCAATTATGTTCACTCTTATATACAAATGTCTTACATTACAGAATGACACCCCGAGGACTTGGACCACACCTCTAAAGAAATGAAATTATTTCGATATCCAGTTGTTATCGTAATCGTCCTATGGACCAGCTTTTCTCCTGTTCCACTTCAGATAATAACCGTACTTCTTATATAGGGTATCATTAGTCATTCTGAAGGATAATCTACATTATTCACACATTGATACTCGTCATTTAAAAAATTTCCAAACCTATATAATTCTTTTTTAAAGATTTAGATAACTTTTTCCAGATTTAATTGATGCACTTTTCTTTTTCCTTAAAGAAAACTTCCAGTACTCGTTTCTGTTAGTGATAAATGTTCTACCGCGTAATTATTTATCCTAAGAGAGAGATTTATACATCAGTTAAAGATTATTTCAAGCTTATTTTTCTCTCGTTCGTTGCCATCGAGATATAAATACTAATTTTTGAATTTCTTTTTTTAAAAAAAAGCATGAAAACGCAATGATTTGCCATTTTAACAGAGTAATGTCGGAATACTTCCATTTTTCAAGATTAATTTTCGTAAGTCGTCAGACCGCTCCTTGATATTGTAAATTACAGATTTGTGAAGTATTCAAAAATGGCTTTTATGTATAAACCGAGTAATTTGGAAATTTTTAGATAAAATAAGCTTTTGCCATCGAAGAAATAAGCATCGAATGAGTTAAATATTCATCGCATGATATTTAAATGACCTAACATTAAGCATTCAGTCCAAAATTAAACATTAGCAATTGGTATTTAGTTTGCTCTCGGTAATGATTTATGTGAAAGTTTCTTTGCTGAACTGTAAAACCTATATTTATCTCTTTAAGAACTATAATTTCATTAAGTCATAAAATAAATTTTTTATGACGAGTACCGAGAATATTATGTTACTTACGTATACGTAGAAATCATTATGTAAAGCATAAAAATTATTGTAGAAGAGTAGGTTCTAAAGGATGCATGTTGTAGGATGATTTATAAAATCATCAAATGGGTTTTTTATTCATGAAAAGAACCATTCTAGAACGTAAACAGCCATTTATAGAAATCGGGAATATACATATATGTTAATATTCGCACGTAAATCTTTGTAAAATGTACTTCTATAGTAATCACGTTTTAAAATTATTTAACTAATATTATTCTAATCGTATGAACTATTGTATTTAAGTAACAAAACGCAAGAATGTATAGTGCTATCTATAACTTTTGTATAAATATTCTTTCATATTCAAAAACCATTGTTGGCTATTTACAGAAATATATTGTTTCAAGAGATATTATACTCTAAAATGCCTCTACTGCTGAAAGAACATTCCTGACTAATTATTCTATGTATATTCATATATGAAAATTTCTTTTTCATAAAAACTATCGTAAAGAATTGTTTTATAATGGTTAAATTTAATCTTTATTCTACTTTTAATTGCTGTTTTCACCACTTCCACAATTCTATAACATGATAAACCGATAGATTGTTTTCTCAATCGTTAATGTGATCCGAATTTATTCTCTTTCTATACACATTAATTTATGATCTTTCACCTAAGTAACAAATAAAAGAAAATTTTGTAATGTTTCCTTTAATAAATTACCATAAACAGAAGTTCGGACCTCCGGATACATCAATAAATCTCGTAAGATCCTTTCATCTCTACCGTCCCGTATCACTAAGCATACATCCTCATCCCATTTATCTAAATTTACCAGCTCGTGTCAATTCCGATCAAAGATCCTTTAGCCCAAACCAACGTAACAACTTTTATACCTCTTTTAAACATTACATAACATTTATTTTTTTATGTTGTTATTTAAAAATAATTCCCTCATTAAATTACCTTTTTTTATAACGCGTTTATATTCCGATCACTGCATCATTATGCAGCATAACAAAATATTGAATATTTAATAGATCCGATCGAACGTTTAGATAATATCGAGTGGAACGGCATCAAAACCGGAGATATCGATTCTTATATCTAATTTTATCAGGTGGCAAAGCAATCCAGCTGCGAAATCACATTTCTCTAATAAGAAGCGAGTTTCAAATTACAGGTTATGTTTGTCTAGTGACAATTAAGAGAATTATCTGACTTAAAAACAACCCTTAGCCAAATATACATCAAACTTCAATTGATATCTGAGAAATCTATACTTACTCCAACCCTCCCGAAAATGACACGAGTTGACCCCTGCAAAATACTAGGTTGGCAATGACATCTGACGTTCAACTGTCCATTATTTATTTTCGTGAACGTGATCCGAATGAATCCATGCCTCGTAATACAGGTACAAATGCCAGAGGCACCAGATGCATCAAGTGATGTGACGTAAGGGCGATGGATTTGACAGCAGCCAAAAGCATAATTATACCAAATCGTATAAAATTACAATGGAGTGAATTATATGATGATCGCACTTTTGAATATTAAAATGTTTCCTCTTTATATCAGATCGTGTTCTACTCTAATGCTAATTTAGGCTATTTTACAAGGAAAAAATACATTAAATATATTCATTGCCAAAGTTGGGTTTGTTGATTAGTTTATTCTTTCGTGTCTAATGGAGAGTTGAGACCAATGAAGATGCAAAACTTCCAACTTTCAAAATACTACTGCCCTCTGGTGTTGCTTAAATCAATCATATTTCTTCTTCAAACGTAATAGTTTTTTTTTTTTTTTAATTTATTATTGTAAATTCAGTCTTTGTTCGTACATATATTCTTACTCAATGACTCGCATGATTATTTACTTTTCAGGTATATTTTTTCATAAATATATTTGTATAATTATTGTATAAAGCGCTCCAGGTTATATTAAACCATATTTTACATTGATGATTTCATTCATGTAGTATAATGTCTTACGATAAATTCTTTCCAGAACTTGATGGAATTTTAAGCAGCGCATGATTGAACATTGCTAAAAATTAATATTCCTGCAGGAGTTTAACGCCATATACAATTTTTTTTTTAAATCGTTTGCTATTGTGTAACCTTGAAGGATCGTTTATAGTTTAAAACGATAAGAAATTTATACAAAAAAGGGTGGGAAATTATACAAATTATATGCAGAGGTATACAGAGAATCGTTTCACAACGTAATTGTTTTTCCATCATAGAAATTAAAAAATCATCGTCCTTATATACAGTACTAAACAAATAAAGTAACGTTTGCTTTAAGTTCAATCTTATGAAACTTAAATAGTTTGCGATTCATTGTTTCTGCAAAATTTAGTGCAATAATGTTTTTTATTTCTTCTGAAGGTATGGTTTCAAAACCGAAGAGCAAAATGGCGAAAACAAGAAAGGAATAGCCTACAGAAATCTACGCCCGCAAATTTTGTTAATCAAGAAAATTCTGTTAATTATATGCAGAATAATTACACAATGAAACATAATGTGCCTTCGTACACAGATTGTAATTTCCATACAAATTTATATCATTATCTTTTATCGTCGCCGTTTAATAGTTATTTCCCTTGGGGTCTACAAAATCTTTCCTTTACAGAAACACCGATATTTTCCACTTTTAATTTACCCAATTCTTTTCAAAATTTACTAAGTCTGTCACGATCCAAAATCAACAACGTAAACTGCGCTTCTAAAACTAACAACTGTAATAGTTTAGTAGATTTTAACGTCATGTCTAATCCCCATTTGTTTGGAGTTAAGATATAGAATATAATTTTGTATAATGCTTTTGAATATTCAATTTCTTATAAATACTGTTTAAATTTAGTAAAAGATGATAATTTTATAAAAGGTAATGCTTTAATTATATGTGAATTTTATACTCAAATTGTGTAATATTTGTTGTTCTTTTTAATCTATTAAATAAACTAAAACTTAATTTAGTTCTAGAAAAATTACATTGATACAAGTTCCAATCTAAATAAGATGTTTCTCTTATATTTTCGTATCTAAATGAATTATATATGAAATAAATTTTAGATGAATATTGATAACATAAAATGTAAATAAAGTATTATTTTATGATTAAAATTTATTAAATAAATAGCAATTGGAAAATTCTCTATTAAATTTTTATTAATGTATGTTATATTCTAGTTAAAACTTAATACGAAAAATTTTTAATTGGAATTCTTGTTTAAAATTTTAAATAATTTAATTTAAAATAATAAAATTCTAAAATATATTATTAATGGAAAAATGTTGAAAAAATACAAATTTTGTGTTAAAATGATATATACAATATCCAATATAAAAAATTCTTAATTTAAAATGTTTATAAAAATATCAAATTTATTTTCAATATTGTCATTCTCTCTCAATATTGGAATATTTTTTTTTATAATATTCTACACTTATAAATAAGTAAAATTTTTCTTACATATTAAATTCAAATATATTCTTATATGTAAAAAATATTTACAGAATAAAAAATACATTATTCAAAATATTGAAATATTCAGTTATTGTGAATATAAATGAATAAATAATTTTTGAAGATCAACAATGTCGTAGGCACTCTCTCTTAATAATTTTTCTGTCTCACATTTTAAACCTCTAAAAAATTTTTCACATTCAGAATTCATTCCTTCAGATATTTCTGAAATAAGAAAATAAATCATTAATTTATCAAGTTCATTACAAGCAAATTATACAATAATATATACATAACAATATTTTCATTAATTGTATTATATTAAATTAATGAGAAATAATAATTATAAAAAATAATACATTTTAATTTCTTTTCAAAACAATTTTATATAGTTCATAATATCTATTTAAAAAATTAAGTCCACCTTAAAAGATTAACTGTAATACTTATAAATAATTGAAATAAACAGAGAAATTTAATTATGATAATTATCTTGAAAATATTAAGACAATTTTGAATTTTTTCTGTACTCTAAAGCAGTGGAATTATTTATTTGAACTTTTTCCTTTAATTAAAAAAATAAGTAAATAAAAGTTATTTTATAAATAAAACTACAAAATACACTACTCTTCTTAATGTAATCATGAGTGTTGTTATCATTAATGTTGTGAAAATTAGCAGATTTCAAAATATGTAAGTTAAAAGGCACTATATGCTTTACACACTAAGGCACTATAGAACAAACAATAGTGAATGAATTATATATTAATTAACAACAACAACAATAATAATTATAATTAACAAATCTTCATTTTTAATGTTTTTTATGTTTAAATCTTCACGTTTCTACAAACATTTAAAATTACTTTTTAAAAATTTTTAATAGGTCTTTTAATATCAGAGACAATGAAATTAAAATTTCTACTAACTGTAATATTACTTATCCAACTTAATGTTTTCAGTATAGCCAAGTCTCAAAATGATTACAATTAGCAGAATAAAAATAATCAAAAAAATAATACTAATAAAAATAAAATTTCTACTGTATTTATCCAATTGCTTACATTTACAAAATTTGGGACACATTGCAAAATCTAATAGGTAGATACATTTTTTTAACTTTAGAATATAATTATTCTTTGAAAGAGAAATGATAGCAGTGGCAACACTAAGGGGTTGAAAATGAAAACAGCATCAAGTGACACCATCATAGGGAGTGACATCAAAATGATCTACAAAATTTTTGTGCATTGTTTCAGCAAAAATTTGTTTTTTATTGCTGTGATTAGTTATAACAACAAAAACATCTCTTATAAACCTAGTTCACATGTATCAATATACTTACAATCCTAAAAAACTATATTAATTTACTTTTTGAATTTTTTAATGCATTCTGGTCTCAGAGCTATCATTATCACTAAATTACAATAAAAAATACAAAAATATTTTACATTTTATAAATATAATACAATTACATAAACAAAATTAAATGAAAATACATGTAGTCTGTGTATATGATATTATAATTTAAAATGTGTACTATCAATTTTTCTAGTTTGTCTATCATTGCCATTACATTCATTAATGGGAATTACTGATTTGGAATTCATATGGAAATTATTATTTGTGAACAACATTAGTACCCCGCTTAACGTGGGGGATAGATTCCTAGACGACAAAGCGCTAAATGAAACATCCTTAAATGAGGTCATTTTAACATAGAGTAAATAGGGAAAGGGGAACACATCACCAAAAATTTTACTTTAATTTTAAGTTATTTTTATATTAATTTGCATAATAATATATGTTAAATAACATATAAACATACGCACACAGAAATGTAAAGTTCATTTTTTTTTTTTTTGATGAAAGTCCTGGTTCTTCTGAAATTCTTGGTTTTTGCAATAAAGTCACGTAGTTTCATTTGTTGCTTTTTTTCTTTCCTTAAGCAAATGTTGGTAGCAAGAGATCGCATTCAAAATGACTCGTCTTGCTTTTACACTCCTTTCAAAATCTGGATTGTTCACTACAATTTGATCAACAATTTTGGTTATCCTTACCAAACTTTTAATAAGGAAATCTGTAGAGAAATTCTTTGGGTTCTTCATTTTCAGAATCACTATTTTCCGATTCTACACAAATTCTTTGTTCTGCCAGTTCTTGAAGGTTGTTGGTAAGGCTCTCACCAGAAACCTGCAGTAACTTCTTGATATCCTGCTGTATTGATTAAGTTGACAAAAATTCTTGGATACCTTCAGCCATAGCTTCTTCCACACTCCATTCATGCATTTATCAGTTAATTCTTGCCAAGCAAAGTCGATATTTCCTATGGCATCTTTTATGTTATATTTTTTCCAAAATTGCACAAAACAAACATATATTTAAGGAAAATACAATGCTACGATGAATTGTCACCTCTTGCTGATTGGTTCATGTTCATAAATAATTGTATTATATACGAATCAATGAAATGACACAATAATTTGAATCAGCATAAATTTTGAGCTTTTTTATAAGGCTTTGAACAGACCGCATTATATTGAATCAGTGTTAATCAAGACAGCATTAAGCAGGGCCTTATTGTACATACAAAAAACATTACTAAGCATTCTATATGGTCAGATATGAAGAGAGATCTATGGGGTGAATGACATCTTGAGCTACCATACTGGGAGGTACCAACTCTAGTGATGATGATGAAAATGAGACAGTAAAATTTTATATGATTGCTATATATGATTTTATATAACTTTCAATATAACTTAGAATTAACAGAATATCAAATAACAAGGATATTCAGAGTAAATAAATGAAGCTAAATATACTGAACACTAAACATTCAAAAATCTGGTAAAAATTATTCTTTAATGATTTTGTAGTATTAATTAGTTCAAAATATGCATGATAGTAGTTCAAAATATTTGGAAAGATATTCTTATTTATTAATCTTTCATCATTTTTTGGGGTATTATATTAATCAATATTTTTATTACAATTTAAGATGATTGTCTAATGTTTTATAATGCTATTTACAATAATTATTGCTATAAACATTCAAATAAATCTGTATATTTGAATATAAAATTATGCAAATATGAAAAAAAGAAAATTTCATTGTTCAGTTGTACTGAAGATATGAATTCTTTAAATTTGGTTTGCACTTTTATAAATAATGCTAAGAAACTTATTTATATTAAAATATTTTTGAGACACTTTTTCCATAACTGAACTGAATCAAAATTGCTGTTGTATTTGAATCAGTTTAAACAGACAAAACAAGTTTTTCTAATTATTACGAATTTTAATAATACAATTAAGATATAGGAAAATTTTAAAATCATACGTTGTAAAATCCCAATAACAACAATTATTTATGGACAATAAAGAGATACCATTTTCATGATACATTTTAATTATGAATATATAAGATAATTTGAACTTGGATAGTTTGAAATCTTGTTAGTTCATAACAGTACTTTCATCCTGGCTAAGATATAGAGATTTACATGTTAAAGAATTTGGTAAGTGTGAAATACAGCTACTTCAAAATTTAAAGTGAAAATTCTGTCTGAACTGTGAAATGCATATGTTAACTTGTTTATTTAGAACAAAATGCTTTCAAACTGTAACAGAACAATAGACCAAGAACAACTCTAATCTGGTCAATATGACTTTGCCTTTACAGTAACACATTTTTGAGTGACACTTTACAGAAGATTGGACTACAAGTAGCAGTGTGAGATATTTGTAGGACCCTAGCTATTGTATTTGGGCAACTTACTACTTTTTGGCTACTTTAAAAATAATTTGGACTACATTTCAAGAATTCTGCTTTATTTTCTATGAAACCTATCTGGCAACCTGTGAGGTTCTCATCAGATATGTGCTGTTTACCTGCAGTTTATTTACATCATTATTAATTAACTAAAATGGCATTCTGTATATGTAACCATATTCTGCTTGCTTAATAATTTACATCAGTTAAATGATATATTGTACAGAAATATGTAAATCTCAGTTAATTTGAAGTTGCAATTATTTTGCCCCTTGAATTTTGAACTAACGAGAATTTCCTATAATAATATATGCAAATTTTATTCCTGTATATTAATTTATTAGATATTTAATTTATATTCTAATTTTAAATAAAAAATTTTTCTTAAATCTTACTGTTGTCTTTGGATGATAAACTTTGTCTAGCTTGATCAATATCAACTAATTGTTGAAAATATATTAATTGATTGTAGAGTTGAGAATCTGAATACTAAAAACAAAAAGGAAAAAAATCTTTAAAATAATAAAATAATTTATTTTAAAATAATACAATGTAATTAAAAAAAAATCCTTACTTCTAAAGTAAGACATGCATCTTTACATGACTGACAGAGTGGACCTTGTTTAGTAAAATAAAGTGGAAGTTTTCTAGTCCTTTTTGCACACATAGGATCTTCACATATTAACCATTTCTAGAAAATATATCATAAAATATTAAATTTTCAATAACATAAAAATAACAAATTAAATTTTTTTAATTTGTTATTTTTATAATAAGACACACACTTAGGATTCTCAAAAAATGAATAGTTTAATGCATTATCAATACTTTTAATTTGATTTAATATTTCTTTCATAATTATTTAGTCTATATATAACATTATGAGAAGTTTGTAAGTAATTTTTAAACTTTGATAATGATTTAATTTAATAATAAATAAATAAATAAAACATAAAAAATTTTGAATGAAGTTACCTGATAGTATTTTTGTACATATTGACGCATGATTTTAACAAGTTGATTACGAAATGTATTAGTATAATCACTTAAAAATATTCCACAATTAGGACACTGTGGAAGTTCATATTTCAGTTTTAAAGCCTGCAGAAAAACAATTAAAATATTAAAAGTTAATTTATTAAATTATTCAATAAACATTGTATTCTATATAGATAACACTGAAAACAAACTTTTGCTTATGGTCATCTAAAGATATTATATTACATAATAAGGTTTATACTTCCAATATTATTTGTTTATTAGCTACATTAACTAGTGAATTACTACAAGAATGTTTTAAATTATTTAAGAAAATTTAAATTTTATTACACTTACATTTATAACAAAATCATTTTCAATTTGAAATTCTTTGTGGCATTCTTCATTTGGACACAGAAATGAAAGTTTTTCACAATTTTTAAACTTGTCTTCAGCAGATTGAATAAAACTACCTACTAACTGATCATCATCTTCATGTTGTTGAACTGTTTGCCTGTATGCACTTGGATCAAGGCCTTATTCATTCATTTTGTAAAAAATGCATCAATGAATATTTTTGAATAATAAATAAAAAGTTTATAAATAAAATTTCTGATAAAAGAAATTAGTATTTAACTTTAAAAACAATAATATAATAATTTCCTAATGTTAAGTAATGCAAAATATAAATTTCAATAATCCTTTCAATGTAAATTCTTATTTTGACTATATTACTTTATCATTTAACTGGGTTGATGATTTGAAAAAAATTACAGACCTATAAATTCTCACTGTCATACATTTGTCCTTCCTTAATCTCAAGAATGGAGTTAGATAGATGAAAGTCAAAACCAGATATAAAAAGTTCAGGGGCAGAAGGCCCTGATTATCTATATATGAACTTCCATTTTGGATCAGAAGTCACATTATTTCAATTCAAAAATTTTTTCCTGAACAGAGTTAGATACATGACTGGCATGACTTCGTTATTAACAGGAAAAGTATGATGTACAGGAGCAAGACAGTATTAAACTTAAGTGCATTATGATGAAAAATTGCAGGCCATCATTGTGATAATGTCACAATAAATAATTGCTCATTACAGTGGAACCCTGGTTAATGACCAAATTGGTTAACAAACTTTTATTTTGCAAAAATTTTGTCTCGGATAACGAACAAAATTCAGATTATGAACTTAATGGCTTTTTGTGTCAAATTTGTAAGCTTGCTTTCACAAAACTTTCTGAACCACTTATGGCACGTGGAATCATCAATGGCTCCCTCACCATACACAGAACATATCTTTTTTTTGTATCTGCGAAGCATTCTTGCCTTTTTGGAATAAAAAAGCATAATATGTCGAAAATGCTCCTTATTTTCTGCCATTTGTAATGCTTAACAAAATTTTAAAAACACAACTAAGTAACACAACTTTATTCTCAAATACTAGCTGAGATCCCTTTTGTCAAACAACATCGAAATTTTACACATGTGAAGGAAATAACACTTCAGTGTTGCGTTTTTAGCCAGCTGGTGCTAAAAACGGGACAAACTTTTGCATCAACCTAATAGTTTCCAGTCATTCTGAAACCTCACAAATTTCAGTTGCTCTTAGGCATACGCGAGGTAAGCATTGCTTTTTCGAGTGTGCTAAACTTTGTTTTTTAGTTTTGTTATTTATACTATATATTTAATCAATATGGCACCAAAGAAAGAGAAAAGTGACAGTGGAAATAGAAAACGTTTTAGTGTAGCATTAAAGAAAGAAATTATTGAAAAATATGAGAATGGCATTCGTGTTTCTGACATTGCTAAAGAATATAATGTGGCAAAATCGACTATCTCTACAATTATTAAAAACAAAAAAGCATTTAAGGCTGCCAAAGTGGCTAAAGGAGTGAATGTGATATCGAAACAAAGATCTAGTTTTAGATGAAGTTGAAAAACTGTTGCTAATATGGATCAATGAAAAGCAACTTGCTGGAGACAGTGTTAGTGAAGCTATAATTTGTGAAAAGGCTAAAAATTTATATGACGACTTGTTGACCCAGACACCCAGTACAAGTGCAGACAGGCAAGACTTTAAAGCGAGCCGAGGGTGGTTTGATAGGATTTGTTGAAGAACTGGCATTCACAGCATCATAAGACACGGGGAGGCTTCAAGTTCAGATGAAAAAGCAACAAAAGCATTTGTAGATGAATTCACAGAGTTTGCAAAAAGTGAAGGATATGTCTGGAATCAAGTGTTTAATTGTGATGAGACCGGTCTTTTTTGGAAAAGAATGCCTAGATGAACGTACATAACCCAAGAAGAGAAAGCGCTTCCCAGGCACAAGCCATTGAAGGACAGATTCACTCTTTTATTTTGCGCTAATGCAAGTGGTGACCTCAAAATCAAGCCACTTTTAGTCTACAACGCTGAAAATCCCCATGTCTTTAAGAGCAAAAATGTGATAAAGTCCAAACTGCCTGTACAATGGAAGGCAAATAGTAAGGCATGGGTAACTCGGACTTTATTCATGGATTGGCTCACAGAAGTGTTTGCTCCTACTGTTAAAAATTANATCCCCATGTCTTTAAGAGCAAAAATGTGATAAAGTCCAAACTGCCTGTACAATGGAAGGCAAATAGTAAGGCATGGGTAACTCGGACTTTATTCATGGATTGGCTCACAGAAGTGTTTGCTCCTACTGTTAAAAATTATTTTCAGGAAATGGTCTTCCTTTTAGATGTCTTCTCTTAACGGATAATACTCCAGCACATCCACCAAATTTGAAGGAGGACTTGGATAGTGAACATGACTTCATCAAGGTCAAATTCCTTCCACCCAACACAACTCCATTACTGCAACCAACAGATCAGCAAGTGATTTCCAATTTTAAAAAGCTGTATACCAAGGCACTGTTTACCATGTGTTTTCAGGTTACCAATGATACCGACTTAACTCTTAGAGCTTTTTGGAAGGAACATTTTAACATCCTGGATTGTATCAACCTTATTGACAAAGCCTGGAGTGAGGTCTCTCACCACACTTTGCAATTGGCCTGGGGGAAACTTTGGCCAACTTGTGTCCCAGAGCAAAACTTTCAGGAATTTGAAGAAGAGAGCTCTCCTGATGTAGTGCATGAAATCGTGTCCATTGGCAAGAGTTTGAGAGTAGAGGTAGATGATGCAGTCATGGAGGAGTTGCTGAAAGACCATCAAAATGAACTAACGACAGAAGAGCTGGTTGCCATGCAGGAAGAACAGATGAAAGTCTTACAAGAAGAGCATTCGTCAGAGGAAGAGGCTAGGGAAGAAATCACCAGTACTAAGATCAAGGAAATTTGCAGAAAATGGAATGATGTGCAGGAATTTATCGAGAAGCACCATCCTAACAAAGTTGTGGCTAATAGGGCCATTAATTTAATGAACGACACTGTGCTAACGCATTTTAGAAAAATTTTGATTAAGAGAGTAAGACAATCAACTTTACACCACTTTCTTGTTCCTTATCAAAAGAGACCTCGACTCGAAGAAACTCCCCATGCAGTGCTATCCGATATTTTTATGGAGGGGGATTCCTCTTCCAAGCATTAAGCTCCGTAGAAACAAAGGTATGTACAGTGCTACTTTATTAAATAAAGTTTACATATTTGTTGCTGTAATGATAGATACTACGTTTTCTTATATTTTCATCAAAGAAAACCCATTTTACAAATAAAATTACAAAAATACTGATGGCTAGAATGGATTAATTGTATTTGCATTAATTTCTATGGGAAAAATTGCTTTGGTTAACGAACGGACTCGTGGAACGGATTACATTCATTAACCGGGGTTCCATTGTATAATAATTTTAATGATTTATGTAATTAATAACTGCATATGCCTGGCATTGCTCAGACTTTGAGGAAGTGAGAGATTGGTAAGTTTGAGTTGGGAGAGGGTGATGAAAACAATAGTCTTAGTAAGTAAAATGTATATTTATTGACCTCAGTATTTACAATAATGAAACTGCAAAATACAAAAAAATTGTTTGGGCTACAGTTAATAGGAAATGAATCCAGAAACATTCATCTAGTAGACTTAACATTGTATATTTGCCACTTTGCCAAACCTGAACCATTGTAGCACCTTTCTCAAATCTCTCTTCAGCACTAACATCTATTGGACAAGACCCTTAATTTGATAGCTTAACCTTATTCTTAGCCCAAACCATTCATTCAAACTAAGTTGGACAAACTGGAACCCTTTTCCAATTAATATATAATGTTGCTTATTCACTCCATAAAAAAAATAAGTTAAATGGAATCAAAACTCTTAAAAACAAATTTAAGTAATAAAGCAAAGAAATATATAACAAAAGAAAACAAAAACTGTTATAAAAGATAAAAATTATTACAGATAAAAAACCCATTTAATATTAAAATAATTTTCTACGTTAAGCTATTATAATAAAATGAATTTATGTATAATTTTTTGATATTTAGTTGACTGAGGACGGGCAGTGCCCAAAACGTGTTATCGTACTTGTAACCGTATCAACTAAATAAAGATGGAATACCACCAAGTGTTGAAATAGAAACACACCTTGTGTTAGTGAATCAAAGTTAAAACTTCTAAAACACTAATTTTTCAATGTTGTTATAGTAAATTTAGCCAAAATGTCTTTTATTTTTATTCTTCACTAAACAGATAACAATGAATTACTTTATCAGATAATAAACGTTTGATTAAGCAAATTGAAAAATTAAAAATCATAATATTGTTGAATTTAAATGATATTTCTAAATATGTATTCTAAATTACTGTTCTCAAATAATAATTAATTCCTATTTTTTAAGATCTCCTTTACAATCTGAAATTGAAGGTTCTGATTGATTAGAATTATATCTACTAGGAACTATTTTAGATTTAAAATTCCTTTGTACAAATCTAATATTAGAGAGGTTGAGGCAGACGTTTTAAACGTGTAAACGTGTAGGTCGGACGTTCAGCACCGCTTTCCCGTAAGCCTAAAAGTTTGACAATGGTGTTTGGATAGTCGGTGGAATCATGCTCGACATTCCAAACACCATCGTCAAACTTCTAGGCTTACGGGAAAGAGGCACTGAACGTCCGTCCTACACGTTTACACGTTTAAAACGTCTGCCTCAACCTCTCTATTACTCAAAATATATCTGTTCAAAAGTTGGCATCACTTGAAATGATAATTTATTTAGTTCTAAGTGACAGTTTCAGCAGTTATTATTCAAATTGTTTAATACTGAACATTAAGATTAATGTAGAAATTGTGTTTTACATTTTTCAATTTTTGTTTTATATTTTTTCCTTAATTGATCACCCCATGTTATGTGGAAGAGTGATCTTTAATGTTTTAATTTTTATTATGTTACATTCCTTTGTATGTTATAAACAGATCTTTTATTAGGGCTTCCTGTAGGTCAAATTTAGTAAATAAATATTAAATAAATAAATTTTAATTACAGACAATATCATTAAGAGAATAACTGCCACCCCTAGTACAACAATAACAAAAATAAAAACATTTGATTAAAAAATAAAGTAGAAAAGTAAAATTAAGTAATGTGAAGTATTTTTTAATAATAGGATTTATGTATGTATATGGTATTCTAGGTATAACATGTTCTCAATACTGTTGACAAATTTATAAAAATGGTAAAAAAAGGATTTAATGTGATATTAAGACAACCAAAAAAAACAAAGAAAAGAAATTTTCTAGTTTTTACAGATGAAATTTTTAAGTTAATGTAATATGAAGAAAGCAATCCATTAAAGTATATGTATACAATTGATCAAAATAGGTTACACATTTAATTATGATCTACCTACTCAATTCAACAGAAAAGTATCTTTACTTTGCAACTTTTTCAATACTTTAAGTATTGTAATTTATTTTCATATTCTATAATTATTTGTAAGATTCACTATGAGATAAAATAAAATTCCCTTGTCTTTATTCTGTGAGCCATACGTATTTTGTTATAAGCAAACTTGAAAAAGTTTATGATTAATGATTTTATCTTGTAATTTTTTAATTAATGCAAATTATTACATTAAATTTAAGTAAATTATATTTTGTTTTAAATGCACAAATGAAAAACTTAATATATTTAGTAGTAAATAAAAAAAATACACAAAAGAATATCTACTTGAAGTGAAAAACTGATCTAATTATTTATGAATTTAACCAGTCAAAACTGTTTAAATCTAGCAATTGTTTTAGCCATATATATCAGCTTATAAAATGCAGTGATAAAGAAAACATTAATTTTGGAATGGTAAATTTAAGAAAAACTTTTAAAATGTTTTATTGTTAATACAATGGACCTATATCTCTAATTTCCAATATTTACTACACAAATTTCTTTTAAATCAGACAATTTATGTGAAATTTTAAAGTTTCATTTTATCAGCTCCATGTAATAAAACTTTCTGCTTCCTCTATTGACAAATTTTATTCATAGGCAGTGGTCCAAATTTTGTTCTGCTTCTCTGTTCTCATATTCCTTAGTGTACTACAGTACTTTTAGCTTAAATCCAATAGTCTAATTTTGTCTTCTTGTCTTCTATTAACTACATTTTGGCACTTAGTGACTTCTTGGCTTTATAAATATGCTTTATTGCCACTTTCACCTTCTAAGTGTGTGGTATTTTTAAAGTATTTATAAAAAAGCCAACAAATACAGTAATTACTACTGTATTTGTAATTACTACAGTAATTACTACTGTATTTGTTGGCTTTGGTATATGCAGACAGAGATATCAAAATTTTTATTGTATATCTTCATGAATTATATAAAAAAACTTAAATTAACAATAATTAAATTTTACCCAAAAAACTTGCTATGGTAGCTGCATCAGTTCCTTCAATAGGATTACAAAGCCTGGAAACTACAGGATGTATCTGATGAGCTAAATAATAATGTGTATCTAGAAAAAATTTAATTTTATTAATACTTTCTTAAAAACATGGATTATTATAAGTTAAAAATTATATTAAATTATATAAAAATATAATAAAATAGCCATTAATTAATTAATTAATAAAATACAATTTTTATACAAAATTTTAAAATCTGTAATACAGTTATTTGGTAAATCTACTATATAAGTTCTTTATTCGTAATTTTTTATTAGTTTTGTTTTTTTGGATATTTATTCAAATTTAATATAAAATTACTGTCTAAATTTAGACATAAGTATCCATTTAATTAATTTAATAAAATCTTATTCATCATAAATAGTAAGCAATTCAAAAAGAAGTCTTTTTATCTTAATGTATAAAAATAAAACTTTTTGCAATCTTTTTCCAAAAAAATTAATGCTATTGGTAAAAATGTATTGTAACATACAATTTATTTAAAAACTTCACACTGTTATAATATTTTATTGTGCTCTAACACTTAATTATCCATAACCCAAAGATCTTTCTTTTGGTAATTTCTCATCCCATATGTTAGGTAGTAAATTTTTCATATGCTGATTTCCCCTATTCTAAAAATTTATTTATTTATAATTCTTATTTGTTTTAATGAGTTTTTATTTTTATCTGTTTTACATCATGTTTGGGATTTTACTTTTCTTGACCCCATACACTGCATTGCAGTTTTTGTAATTATAAATAAAAAAAATTAAATGAACTAGTTTATACTTAAAAATTACAAACTGCAGAATACCAATTTTAAGATGTTCACTATTTTTCAGTTCATTTGGATGATAACATCTTTGTGTTGCTGGAAGATTGCTGCCATCCTATTTATTTAAAATCAGTTTATTAAATTAATTAACTTAAAATTTCATTTTATTTCATTACTAGACAGTTTTTAAGCATTACCTCACATATAACATATGGAACAACATCTCCTTGTTTTAACTTTTTACCAGCTTTTGAATTTAAGCGCAATGCCACTTGTACATGAGAGAGACTTTTTTTGTCTGGATAATTTTCAGGATTTTTTGTCAATTGCTGAAAATGAATAATATTGGTAAATTTTATTTTATAAAAAATATTATATACAATTTATCATAGTAAATTGAAAATTACTCTGAAATTAATTTGGCAATATAGTTATATATAGCAGTAATGCAAACTGGTTTTATAAACTGAACCAGTGAACCACTGTAATTAGCACAAAACAAAACCAAAATTGTATTCAAACAACTTGGTTTTGATTTGATTTATATTTTACGAAATGGGTATTTAACATTTGCAGGTCATTTCTATCTTGTAAGTTGGTTTTAGCAGTCTTACTCATTGTGAAGCAAGTTGGAAAGTCTGCATGTATCATAGCTACTCAATTGTCAAATTGCATATTGCATTCAATAAATTGTAATTACTGTATCAGCAATCATTAAAAGGCTTTTTTTAATATAAAAATTAATTTTATTGGATGGACATGATAATATCAAGAACAATTTACTTTATGATATTTTGTTAATTAATTTAATTCCTTTGTAACTTTAATTAAATACCTTAATAAAATAAAAATATACCTTTCATAAAATAATACCTATGCAATAAATAAATAACAACAGACTTCATTGTATATCATATAAATTAATAGTTTAAAATATACATATAAATATGTATATTTTAAACTAGCTGTTACCCGCAATGTTACCTGCAAGGGTTTTGCAAGCAAACCCCATTTATATTCAGTATTTCAATAACCATAGTAATTGTTATATAACACCTACTGCTGAGAATAATGAGAATTGCTGAGAATCAAAAAACTGTTTTCAATTTGATCAATTTTCTGGAACGTTTACAATCGTTCTATATTTGAACCAATATGCAATAACAAATTCAAATTTAAAATGGTTCAAACATTTGGTTAAAAAATCAAAATATATAAAAATATTTATAACAATGTCTGAAATGTTATCAATTTAATACACTTAAGAACTCAATGAAGACTAAACATAGTTAAAAACAAAAAATCACATCTAAAATAGTACAGTAGAAGCCATTCTTCAGGTAAAGCCTTAATCCTTTCCCTCTCCCCTGCAGAGGAATTTTGAAAAATCCCTTCTTAGTGTGCGTTTTCATGATGTACCTTAACTGTGTACAAAATTTCACCTCTTTAGGTTCAGTGGTTTGCTCTAAGCAATGATGAATCAATCACTCACCCAGTCAGTCAGTCAGGACAAGTAATTTATATATTTAGATGTATGAATGAAACCTAAACCATTATCAAAATTTTTTTGTTTTACATTTCTGATGCACAGTTAAATAAATATTGAACAAAATGATTTATGTAAAGAAATTTTGATTCAATAATAAAATAAAAATAATAATTCATGGTTCCCACTTCTTTTCTCCCTTAAAAATTAAGTATTTTTAAAGGACTTTAAATAATCACAGAAAAAATTTTTAAGCATTTGCATTTTCAAAGTCTTTAATAAACCAATATAATCAAAGAATTGAATACAATGAGTCTTTTTGACCATTTAAGATTAGATATAAATCACACTGAACAATTAATTATGCTTAGCATTTTATATTACAATTATGGAAGAAATAAATATAAATGAAGCTTGTAACTGGCCTGTACTTAACAAATAAGTAAAAGAGCATTCTATCAATATAAAATTTCATTTTTATTATCAGTTTTGTAATTAATTTATTCACTATTTATGGAAAAAGTTTTTTTCAACAAAAGATGTTTATTATTATTAATTAAAAATATTTTTACTGTTAATAGTTAATATCTAAATCTAAATCAATTTAACATTTTCTTCTATAACAAAACAGACAGTCCTTATGTAAGTGGTTCTTATACAAGTGAAAGCAAAATGTTTACACCTTAAGCTCACAAGAAGAGGTCCATCTGATGAAAACATAGTTGGCTGAGATTTTTCACAAGACAGATCATGTTGAAAGATGACTGCATGCCTTTAAAGTAAGTGATTCTGGCCATCTCTTCAAAAGAAAATGTCATTAGAATTTTACAAAGTAAGATAATAAATAATTCAGAAAAGTAAGATTAAAATTAAAATTTTTTGTCTTAAAGTTTTTTAATAATAAAAATTGAAGAGAAAAAAAAAAAAGTAAAAACTTATTACAAGACAATCCACAATTCATTAGTTTATTATTTATGGCCATTTCTACTATTCTATCTAATTCTACAAATAAAAATTCAAATTTCTGCTATTTAAACTAAGGAATTTCATAAAATTCAAATGCATTTTCTCACAAAAAGTTGAATGAATATTGAAAGATATTCACAAGATATTTGCTATGTCTTATGAATGAACATCTTTCAATATCTATGAACATAAGATTTTATCTTTCAATATGACCTATTTTGTAGAACTTCAGCAAAATCTGTTTCTCATCAAGTGTAACCTCACCTGTCAAAATAAATTTAAAAAGTAAAATAAAATTACTGCAAACTCCCATATATTATACTGTATATAATTTCATAAAAAATTCTAGAATTTGTTTTGCTGTAATTTTTGAATAACAATCAAATTTTATGTAATATCATATTTAAACTGAAAAATCAGTAAATATTTATGTAGGGTCTTTCTTCACAGTTTTATGGTATTATAGGATAAATTTAATTATTTTTATAATANAATCAAAATTAATCAAATTAATTTATGAATAGAATATTTCTACATACAACACATATCATTGATGAATTGTTTACAAAAGAAATGTATTCTGACAATTCTTTTTTTGGATTCATTCAAATTAACAACTCATTAATAAATCACCCGAGCTCTAAGAGCTTCAGAGGTTATGACTAAAAGCTATTCTGTTATCTGGTTTATGTTGTCTTGGTCATGATTTTCATAAAGAAATATTTTTTCATAATTATTTTTAAAACATCAATACAAAAATTAAGTACTTTTAAAGATTTTTTGTTCATTTTTGAAAAAATAAGTACTTTTAAGCACCACAAAAACATTAAGCACTTTTTGAGGCTTTTAAGGATTTGCAAAACTGTAAAAACCTTATAATCATGATATATAAACAAAGTGAACTTCATATAAAAAAATATTATTAAAGTTAATTCTAATTTTCATAATAAATTATGTTTATTAGTAACAATATATTATGCAATATTTTTTACTTTTTACAACTGTTATAAAATTAAAGCTATTAACAGTTACCTTAGTAATTATAAAGTCTGACTGAGGTATCTGGTTTTCTTTCATAAGGCACTGTAACTTCATTAGATGTGAATGAATTTTTTCAACAATATCTTCTCGTGGCTTGCCTGATAAAATTTCATCAACAACAGTTCTATATGAAATAAATATTTATAATCAATAAGTAAATAATTATAATATAGTCAAATTATAGTAAGTATTAAGCAAATTTATACAAAATATCTTGAAAATAGCGAGCCTGACAATCATATTACTGAGCTGTTAATTTTCTGCTTAAATATACAAATTTTCAGTGTTTCAAACTATTAATTAACTATTGTACTGTAGTTATTTAACAATTACATTCATTCATTTGTTAGTTGGTCATTTTCTCAACATAATTCATGTAATCCAACATAAATTCAAAGTTTGAACAAAAAATTTATAAAAATTATATTATGCTATAAAAAATAAATCAAAAAACTTTTAGTTTGTGCATAACAAAAAATAGAATGTACTATTTCTTTTTATGGAGGGGGATTCCTCTTCCAAGCATTAAGCTCCGTAGAAACAAAGGTATGTACAGTGCTACTTTATTAAATAAAGTTTACATATTTGTTGCTGTAATGATAGATACTACGTTTTCTTATATTTTCATCAAAGAAAACCCATTNAACTTCATTAGATGTGAATGAATTTTTTCAACAATATCTTCTCGTGGCTTGCCTGATAAAATTTCATCAACAACAGTTCTATATGAAATAAATATTTATAATCAATAAGTAAATAATTATAATATAGTCAAATTATAGTAAGTATTAAGCAAATTTATACAAAATATCTTGAAAATAGCGAGCCTGACAATCATATTACTGAGCTGTTAATTTTCTGCTTAAATATACAAATTTTCAGTGTTTCAAACTATTAATTAACTATTGTACTGTAGTTATTTAACAATTACATTCATTCATTTGTTAGTTGGTCATTTTCTCAACATAATTCATGTAATCCAACATAAATTCAAAGTTTGAACAAAAAATTTATAAAAATTATATTATGCTATAAAAAATAAATCAAAAAACTTTTAGTTTGTGCATAACAAAAAATAGAATGTACTATTTCAAAACTTGTATGTAATATAACACAAATAGATTTATAAAAGAAAGGGATATTTAAAATCTAAGATAGATCTTTAAACTTAAAAAAAATTAATAAAATATTATTAAAGTATTTTTTCAACAACCTGTTAGTCCTGTTTTGCCAAACTTCTAACAACTGCAGTATATTATAACAGCCTTTTTTTTATACAAAATATTACACCAATGTTTTAAAAGACAACAAAATAAAATAATATGTATGTAGAAAATATTATAACAATGCATTAACTCTTAAGCTCTGAAAATTTCTTGTTTAATATGTTTTATTTATTCCAATAAACATGCAAAAACAAAAATTGCAATGAAAGGGACAAAATCATAAAATTTGAGGTGAAAGCATTATTCTACAGGAAAAAGTGGCAAATAGTGACTTCTGATTAAAAAGCCAACTAGTGTAAGTGATCACTATTAAAAATAGTGACTAAAGGAGACATAAGCAACTTAGTAGGAGACTTGATCTATCTGACATAGAAAATTCATTATTTTTTCAATAAAAGCATTTGAATTTCAAACTTTCATAGATTACTATCAGTAATACTATATAAATTCTAGAAATATTAAACTAGAACAATGAATCAAAATTTTCTATTATTAGTTATTTCTGTACATAGAAATGAATTGTAATTTACATTTGATTCTATTTATGAATACAGATTTACCATTATTATATTATCTAATAATAATAATACAAATACAGTATTTAAAATCTGTAAATTCATTAAAGTTGTAGTTAATGATGAAATTAATAAAATTTAAAAATGTATTTAACCAAAATACAGTTTAATAAAGTTTCTATATAAATTTAAAAATAAAGAAAATAAATAAAAATTTATTTTCTTTATTTTCAATAAATACAAAATCTAAAAATAATGAAGAACTAAAATGAAATAAATAAAAGATTAAAAATTTTAGAACTGTGGAATCTATAGACTTGTCTTAAAGAATTTAGAAATTGAAAATAATCTAATAAAAAATAAAATGACTGCACATACTCTCCAGTTTTCTTGGCAAGCTCAGACCAATCTCTTCTTACTATATCTAAACCCTTCAACTCTTTGTTAGTAATAGGTTTTCCATCAGGTGTAATAGAAACTGCTAAAGCTGCATATTTTTTCTTCTTTAAAAGTAGCATTGATTTAAATATTCCATCAATATCTATTTCTAACTGATGATACAACTTGTTTACTTCTGACTTTATCTACAATGAATAAAAATATAAGTAAATTCTTAACAACAATGTAAAGTGATCAAGAACATACTAACTAATATCATACCATCATTTCTCTGTTTTAAAATAAATAGGTTTAATGTAAAAAATTAACAATTCTGTAACTCAAAATATTTTTGAACATTTTTGTCTAATATATTTAAATATATTAAAAATAAGCAAAATAACAAATTAAAGTGATAAAACATAATCAACCAAATTCACTGGTTAGTAGACATTGCAATAAACATAAGTGCGAAATAAATAAAAATAATTAAAAAAATAAAAGAATACTATTAAAAGAAAACTATATGAGCATCTCACAATAATAAAAGAAAAAGAAAATAATATAATTCATTATGAATGGCAATGATAAATTAGGAAGAGATAACTGGTAACATGATTATCTTAATATTAGCAAATGAATATGTCCATATTCAAATAAGTTACAATCAATAGACCTTAACTAAGAAGAAATTAATTTACATGATAAACATTTGAACCAAAAGAGAGAGATTAATTAATATAATTATAATAATTATGATAAAATAATAATAATAATAGCAATAATACTCTTCCGTGGTCACCATCTGGTCATGGTGGGAGAGCCCAGTAATTTTTCTGATCCATAGGACAATGCAGGCTGAAGCACAAGCTCCTGGTAGGGACACCCATGCCAGTAAAGTCTACGGGGAGAAATGAAGCTAAGAGTGACCTCACCCACATTCTGTGAAGATAATTATCATGGTGGTAACCAGATCAAAGTGTGATACTGGCTCAGACGTCGCACAGGTTAACAAGGTCCGCATTTGTGGGCTAGGCAGAGGCTCACGTTCGAAAAATAGGCCACAGTGTCCCTTGGTTATCGGTGGCGAAAGCAGCATCGGCCCAAGCATGGCTACTGCAATGCCCTCAACAGATGTGAAGAATCAACCTAGCCTTGGTGTTTCTGTGGCAATGCATCCACAGACCACAAAGGCTGGAAAACCACGCCAACAGATGAAATGGACATCAGATATGAACGAGTTTATCATCCATACTTACTATGCAATCACAAAACTCGAAACAAACATGATAGCATACAGACAACTCCTACACCATAGATTCACACAACAATATCCTCACCTCACTGTCACCGAACAAAGGG
>NW_019384687.1:380729-382884 GCF_000671375.1 Centruroides sculpturatus
CGAACAATTATACACAACAACCTTATCCCACAAACAACACTTGAACTTATCAAACAACAGGTTGCTGATCAAATACATCAACAGACAGAAACATTTAACAATAATGAAGATCACGTAACCTGTCAGGAAAATCCAGCAACAAGCATTGATAATAGCACACATATAACAACTACCACTAATGATACTACAGGCACTTCCTCATCCATCACTGATAACATAGACATACAATTAGTTAATATGCTCTCACTTATATTTCAGGAAACACTCACTAAATATACAGGTATAGATCCCACACAAAGACCACGAATACCGAAAATCAACACATCAAAGGTAGTAGGGAAAACACTAAATTATGTAAACACTCACTTACTACCAAACTACATCCATTTAATTTCTACACTCTCAGACATTCATACATTAGTTTATGCTGGGACAGTCACAGTAGTAACACAGCATTGACTGAAAATACAATCACAGCAGACACACACAAAACACAATTCTATCACAAGCCTGCCTGGCAGAGAAGAATAGAAACACAAATAAATGACATTAAACAGCAATTAGGCAGGCTGACCAATACACTAAAAACAACATAACACCCAAATTAAAGAAACAACTCAAAAACATTTTCAAGAAAATCAAAGCACACACAAAACATGAACATCACAACACACATTACAGAATACATCGATACACTAGAACAAAAACTCGCAGCCAAAGCACATAGACTCAAACGATACAAAACATGTACACTACGAAAACAACAAAATAAATTATTCACAAACAATGAAAAACTTTTCAAATTAGTACCAAAACAAACACTGATACACAGCACAGCAGCACACCAACAGAACAACTCACAACTTATTGGTTTTCTCTTTGGTCCAATGCTCTTACACACAATACTGATGCGGGCTGGATCAAGGAGGAGAACAGAAACTTGCATAACATACCAACTAGGCTCTGTGCTGAAATAAACATACACGACATTTGCTACGCTGTTAACAGAACACACAACTGGAAGACACCTGGTGTAGACAACATTCACAATTTCTGGTACAAAAAGTTTACATCACCGCACCAGGAACTAGCTAAACATCTAACACACATCATCATCAATCCACAAGATATGCCAAAATTTCTTACTCAGGGTATCACCTACATGAAACCTAAAAACAACAACACCACAGACCCCACACAATACAGACCAATTACATGTCTTCCAACACTCTACAAATTATTGACATCCTGTATCACAAACAAAATATACAAACATGTTGAACACGACATACTTACGAAACAACAAAAAGGTTGCCGTAGAAATCACAGGGGATGCAAAGAACAGTTACTCTTAGATTCAGTCATTCTACAGCAAGCACACAAACAACACAAAAACATACACATGGCATATATAGACTACAGAAAAGCATTCGACAGTGTTCCACACAGTTGGCTGCTACATATTCTACAAATGTACAAAATACAGTGGTGCCTCGTATAACATACTTAATCCGTTCCAGGTGAATGTCCGTTAAGTGAAAAGTCCGTTATACGAAACGCATTTTCCCATAGAAATACATGTTAAAACATATAATTTGTTCCGCAGCACAAAATAACCGTACTGTACTATAAAAAAAAAAAAAAATGAAAATGGAGCAGTCACCAATTATGCCAGGTAGTCAGCTGTTGTGAGGAGGTGGAGGATCACTTTATTCACACATTCATACAGATACAGACCTTTTACACATTGCAGCAGGTCTCTTTTTATTGTTTTTTAATCGGAGTCAGATTCAGGAGAGGCTACTGGGGCTTGCAGGGTAAACTCCTCTTGTTCCATCTTTTGTCTTTTGGCAGCTGGCTTTTTGAAAAAACATGTCCAACGTCGTCTGTTTCTCTCTCTTCTTCAACACCTGTCGGAAATGACGGGCAAGGGTGTCATTGTAGAGATCATTGATCCTGTTGGCCTGTTTGGATAATGAGTGTTGGTAAACTCCTGAACCTCTCCCCATTTGACAAGGAAGTTTCTGTCAACTTTCATTCCTTCTGATGATTTCTTTGCTTTGTTTCAATTGAAATCACCTTTCTGTTTTTTTAGAAGCCATGATTTGCACAACACTTGAATAAATGTAAATACCCTGCACTGAGGTGATGTACG
>NW_019384687.1:383900-389715 GCF_000671375.1 Centruroides sculpturatus
ATCGGGGATGCCTCTTTGGGGAGACGGAAGGATTCATGATTGCCATACAGGATCAGGTCATAAATACTAAAAACTACAGAAAACACATACTCAAAGATACAACACTCACAAATGACACATGCAGAAAATGCCACATTATGCCAGAAACAATACAACATATTACTTCTGGTTGCAAGCTCTTGGCACAGACAATTATTTACATAGACATAATCAAGTAGCAAATATAATACACCAAGAGCTTGCAAACACACACAAATTATTAGACATCCATGAATCATACTACAAATACATTCCACAGACAGTATTAGAAAACAACACGCACAAAATGTACTACAACAGAGCCATAATTACAGATAAAACAATTTACCATAACAGACCAGACGTCACACTCATTGACAAACACAATAAAATCACATACATTATAGCCATATCCATTCCAAACACTCACAATGTACAAAACACATTCACTAAAAAATTAGAAAGTACACAGAACTTGCCCAGGAAATAAGGCATTTGTGGAGGATGGAAAGGGTGCTTATTGTATCTGTCATTCTCTCCTGTACAAGTGTGATACCACACACAGCACACAAAGGCCTGGGAACATTACAATTGAATAGAAAATACATACATCACACTACAGAAGGCCACTATATTGAATACATGCCACATTGTTAGGAAATTCCTGAATACAGACACTGACACACTTATTTAATTTTTGTTTTTGTTGCTATTTCTTGACTCTGATTTGGCATAGTATACAGTCACCAGTATCAACAGAGTATAACCCACTAAATACTGTATAATAATATTTAAGATGATCTCTAATCATTCGTTTATAGGTTGTTCTGTTAATATTATGCAAAGTATAATAATTATAACTCATACTCTGATATTAATTTAAATCTGATAAGGTGTAGAAAAATTAAAGAAATTCCTATGTTACACCAAGCACGTGTGAGGAATTTAAAGAATGGTGAATTTTAAAAAGAAATATATGAAAAAAATTAACTGATGAAGATAAAAATATGACATATGAGATGCTATAAGTGATACATCAATTCCTCTGTTTTTGAGACTATTCATGAAAAAATTAATGCAATTAAATATTGGCATTATGGTAAAGATTAAGAGTGGAAATACTATAATTAGATTTACACGCAAAATTTGGTAATATAATAAGCAGTGAGAGTATTTGTGAAAATAGGTATCAAATTAAATAGTCATCAGACAATAGTTGACAGTCATCACAATTAAATTTTTAATTTTAACTGTATTTATACACTTTTAGATATGTTTGTCTGTAGATTCAGTGTGAAACATGCATATTTATGCTGTTTTATTTGACCAATATAACTTAACTGAAGAGGGCTGTAATGAAACAGCCAAAATATATTTTAGGTTGATCAAAAAATGTAGATGTTCGTAGTTTAATTTATAATTAGTAGAATAATAAAAGAGATATAAATAAGAACGTGTGATAAGTCCATAAATAAATATTGAGAAACAGTAATAAGTAAAATAACAATTTAATAATAAGTGGGCTAAAAGTTATTTAAGAATTACCATCATAGTTATTTAATTTTTACTTACTCTGTTTCCAATTTTTAAAACTTCTTCATAATCTGTAGTGTTCGAATTAATCATCAATGAGTCTGTATCACCATAAATTACTTCAAAATCCATCTATTTAAAAAATAAAGTTAAATAAGAAAAATTAAATGTCATCATTCTGTAGTTTGAAATTGTTGTTTGCCAGATAAAAATGTATGAGAATCCTATTTTGACAAATGAAAAGCAGTTTTTAAAACTTCTTCATAATCTGTAGTGTTCGAATTAATCATCAATGAGTCTGTATCACCATAAATTACTTCAAAATCCATCTATTTAAAAAATAAAGTTAAATAAGAAAAATTAAATGTCATCATTCTGTAGTTTGAAATTGTTGTTTGCCAGATAAAAATGTATGAGAATCCTATTTTGACAAATGAAAAGCAGTTTAGAGGAGAATGACATTTTTTCAATACAATTAAAATTTTTATTTATAATATGTTATCGAAATTAAATATATTTATGATTTATTAATATAAAAACTACATAAGTTCCAATACTTTTTAATATTTAGTTCCAATGATAGAACTACTACTAAAATGTTCTATGAAACTTAATATTTAACAAATATTGAAATGACTGCTAATTAAAGAAACCAAAACTTTTTATTTGCAAAACATTTGTAATTCTATAACAGTCATAATCAACACTAATACATTTAACATATTAGTGCTGATGATGATGACTTATATAGAATCAAAAATGTTCCCCAAATAAACATTTCTGAATTCCTTAATTAGCAATTATTTGAGTTTTTATTAAAATAAGATAAAATTTATGTATTAAACTAACATGTGTTTAAAAATTATTTTTTATATTAATTTTAAATACATAAAATTTAAAAATATAAATTTTGATATTCTCACCTTTTCAACTAAATCTTTAGTATGTAACAAAATCTAAAAATATGAAACAATAATTTAATTATTAAATTAAAATATAAAATAAATGATATTCTCATAAAAATCTTACAAAGATGTTTAACAAGAAATGCATTCATTTCTGCAGTAGTTTTCAAATTATATTAAATTTAAAATAAAATAATATAATTTATATTGATATTTAATGGAGCAAACAAAGTAGTGCATTTCGATTCTAACTACATATATGAATACTACACATGTATTAAATGTATAAAGATTTAATTCATTCATATTTAAAGAAGCTTGAAATAATTAATTACAATTTTAATTAGTTATACAGTTTTAAATACCTCTCTGCCTTTACTTGTAATAAGTGCTGCAAGTGGTTTTGCATAGAATCGAGAATTTGTAAAACCTAAACATCCATACATGCTATTTGCTGTCAATTTCAGAGCTTTCTGACGAATGTCATACTGTTCAAAATAAAATAAAGCACATAATTTAATTTTATAATAATTTACAATCAATATTAAAAATAAGAAAATTATTGCATTTTTCATTTAATTAGTACAGAAAAACAAAAAGTAATAGTAAAATACATTTTTACACATTTCTGATAATAAATGCAAAAACAAAAATTTTTATAAAATTAATACAGAAAATATAAACACCACCATCTTATCAATAATATTTAGATAATATAATCATTTATGTTGTTTATCTAAATATTATTGATAAAATGGTGTGTTACAACAATTTTAATAGTGTTATATAACTTTCTTTCCTATACTTTGTTTTGAAGCCCTTGCTACTTGAAGAAATATTAAGATTTTTAGGAACAAATTACATGTGAAAGTCAGAGAATTATCTATATATATTGATACAAAATGTTACCTGAAGATACACTTCAGTGTTCTTCTCACTTTTCATTAACTGTTTTACATGACGACGACTTTCAACCAACTTTCTAATCTCTGTAGGTAATATACCAGCTTCTAAACTTGAATCTGGAAGTTCAATTTTGTCTAGGTCCTATTTACAGAATGAAAAATTTTATCATTTTACATATGTTAATTAAATATAATAGTAATAGAATAATATCTAGAAGAAAAATAGTAATTTATCAAATATCCTGTTATTTAAATATTCATTTATTTTATCAAGTTGAATGCTTATCTCAAACAAAAAATTAGGTAAGATTTTTTAACAAAATTTATAATGAATGATCTGAAAATGAAAATGTATACAAAAAATGACATAAAAATAACAAGTATGCATTTCACACAAATGAAAGTAAATGTAGACATCTAATGATTATTATTATCTAAACTGCAGTGTCAAACTATAAGTCAGTTTATAATTATTTAAGTCTGTTATTTAAGCTCTGTTATTTACGTCTAAAAAGATCTCCAATAGAAATACAATAGAGCGTCGATTATCTGAATCAATTGGGGACTGGGGTTGTTCGGAAAATTGATTTTTTGGATAACTGATTATGTATGAAAAAATACGTGATTAATATAGTATATTAGTATCTCCCAATAATAGTATATTAACATATCCCATCAGAAAATCACTTATGGCTGCTGCTATTTTCGTTGTGAATTTGTCTCTTTAATCCGATTTTCAGTTCGGTAGACTATCATATACAGCATTCAGGTTATGAACTTCCTTTATTGATTTGTCATATGCATTTCGGACTCAATTGTAATTTAAGTCCCTCTTCAGTACAAACTCAGATTCTGTTTTCTAAAAACTTCGGTGTATAATTGGTAACGTTGTAAAAGAATAAAAATACAGCCATTTAAAAAACACTTCAACTACATATTCACATTAATACGTTGCACACTTTACAAATGTTCATAAAAACCTTTACAATTACAACTTTTTTCAAGAAAAATTCGTATGCACTTTATTGAAATGTTGCAGCAATAATGAATGTTTTTTTCAGGTTAATTGCTATTAACACACTTAAGAGGATACATTCAGGAAATATATTGTAAAAGTGATATATATAGGAAATATATTGTAAAAGTGTGAATGTATCCTCTTAAGTGTGTTAATAGTAATTAACCTGAAAAAACGTTCATTATTGCTGCAACATTTCAATAAAGTGCATACGAATTTTTCTTGAAAAAAGTTGTAATTGTAAAGGTTTTTATGAACATTGTTAAAGTGTGCAACGTATTAATGTGAATATGTAGTTGAAGTGTTTTTTAAATGGCTGTATTTTTATTCTTTTACAACGTTACCAATTATACACCGAAGTTTTTAGAAAACAGAATCTGAGGTAACGTATATTGTTTAATGGTTTTGTGTCAGTAAATATTATCTACACGCGAAAATTTTTTTTTTGTAATCTCACTAATTGTATATAATTTTTAAGTAATTGTATATAAAATTTTTTAAACAGTTTGTACTGAAGAGGGACTTAAATTACAATTGAGTCCGAAATGCATATAACAAATCAATAAAGGAAATTCATAACCTGAATGCAGTATATGATAGTCTACCGAACTGAAAATCGGATTAAAGAGACAAATTCACAACAAAAATATATCCCATGTTTAAATTTTTCTCTGTTGCATGTCACTTTGCGTTGAATTTTCATGTATGTTAAGCCTAACAAGAATTTTTATAATAATAATCATGGCTATTGTATTGTTAAAGATAGGGTTTCTCAAACGGGATTCCGGGATCCCGGTTGTTTTTTTAACCCGGGAAATCCCGCAAATTTCTTAAAAATTCACTTTTTTCTTATTTTGTGTTAAGGTTGAGGAATTTTGCAAATAGAAAGCATAATTAACTCATAAACTGTCAGAATACATTTGTATTTATCAATTTTAAACCTACTTATTAGTTTCTGAAGTTTTTGCTCATTATAGCATGTCACAAATGGTCAATAATCAATACATAGCTTATTTGTGTCATGACTCTCAAAATTCTTTACTTGTTGGAACCTGTAATATCTGGAATAATTGTGCTTATGCTGTCTTAATTTTTAACCATGCCCAATAGCTTCGATAACGCGTAACACCATGTTGTACGATGTCTGTAAGTACGAAGTTTTTCTTCATAAACCTGATGATCAAAGACAAACTAACTGACGAATTATTGGGCTATAAGCTTGATGTTTCTATTAAAGCAGTCGAAGTAGACAAATGAAGAATACTAGAGAGCAAAAGAAGTATTACAACCTCGAAAACGAACTCGAAATCTTCCAGGCTACAGGTGAAAAAACACATAATATCTGTCTTCTCTTAAATGCATTAAACACTATTCCAATCACATCAATTGAATCGGAAAGGGCATTCTCGGTGGCAAGACTTTTCATTACTAAAATA
>NW_019384687.1:389983-415735 GCF_000671375.1 Centruroides sculpturatus
AAGTGCAGGAAAAGTATTAAGAATCATAATATTTGTTTGGCCCCATCTTTGACCAATAGTATTTCACAAAACATTTGTAAACATATTAATAATAATAGTAAAAATAATTTAGACCCTTTAAAAAAAGCTGGTGTGGTTTATAGAATTGAATGTGACTGTCATAATCCGTGTGTATATATAGGAGAAACCGGGCGTGTACTAGAAACTAGAGTTAAAGAACACGAAGCGGCCATTCGGCTTAAGTATAATAATTCTCCGTGGTTTAACCACATCAATAGTAATAATTGTAATATTAATAGAAACAATGTAAAAATTTTACATATTGAAAAAGATATTTATAAAAGAAAATTCAAAGAACATATAGAAATTAGAAAACAAAATAATAATAATTTAATAAATCAGTCGAAAGGGATGGAAATAAATTATAGCTGGTACAATCTAATAGATGGCGCTAGAATAAAATAAAAAATAAATGGTTATGTATTAAGACGTCATCACTTGATTACCGTTGTAAAGTGTTGGTGGTCTACTGTGTGACTTTGTAAAGTGTTGATGGTATGAAGTTAAAAATTTGTAGTGCTTTGGAATTATTTTTACAATTGTTTGTCAATGAATTTTTAATAATTAGTTGGTTTTGGTATGTTTATTATACACGTATGTGGAAAAAATTTTTTTAAACTTGTAAGTATAAGTATTGTTTAATATATTATTTGTATTAGCCTTATATTGTTTTATACAAAAAAAGATAATTGTAATTTTAGGATTCTTACAAATGTGTACAAAGTTTACCACCCCTACCCATGGAAATATCATTGTAATTACCACCAGCGGTTATTCACTGAAGAGGGACTGGAAAATATTAGACCAGCCCGAAATGCATTTGATGTAGTCTTTACAAAATAAATTAAATTTGCCAATAAGATTGCTGTGAGATTTGTCTACGAAGAATAATTTAGGATTACAGAGACAAAAATCGTCATATTAACTAATATACAGCAAACCATTTATATATATTTTTTTTGTAATTTTTATTATAGGCATATAGACGTTACACAGCATTATTAATATGATTTTGGAGGTTACAGAACTTTAAAATTACTTTAAAAAATGGAAAATAATTATATCATTTCATTTCAAGATATTTTGTATACCTTAGAAATAATTAATTCTATCCCGGGATTTCCTGGGATCCCGGGAAACAGTTCACTTTTATTCTGGAATCCCGGGACAAGCAAAAGACCGGGAAATGAGAAACCCTAGTTAAAGATTATTTCTTTATTTTGTACAAACAAAATAAATATATTTGAAACATATAAAAACAAAAAAGATTATACTTTAGAAGTTAATTTAGTATCAAAAACATTCGATTCAGCATGATACAGTCCGACTGGAACGCTTTCGTTTAACAGACATTTCGGTTGATCAGCATTCGGATAATCAATGTTCTACTGTATCATATACCATATCCATATTTCAGTTCTAGCCTACTATATTTCTGAGAATCAATTTATAAAGTAAGATTATATCTAAACCAAAATAGTGAGCTAAAAATCTTGAAATAGACTTTTATGCCAGATTAACTTTGGTGCTGAAATTTAGTATATACATTTTATTAATTATGCAAAAATATGTGACTTTATTTACTATTGTAAATTATGAGATAATTTGAGATGTTAATACTGGTTTTTCAAATGATTAACCATTAAATAAAATGATTATTTTATATTCATGAATATTGAAAAGCCATTATGGTCGGGGAATAAGAGTTTCTTGATATACATAAAATTTAATGCACAAAAACACTTTTAAAAGTAAAATAATAAGAAATGATATATTCTTTCCATAACATTTCAATTTTTATGCAAAATATGTAATTATAAACACAAAAAATATTTCAATAGAGAAATAAAATTAAAAAAGAAAAAATTAAATAGAACAAATCTGTAATAATAGTAATTAACCCTTTGCCCTTGAAAGTACTGATCAATCGATACCCACCCATTGTTAAGCAAAACTTCGAGGGTGCTAATTAATCATTACCCTAGTAAAAATCAATTTTTATAAAATTTATCGACAGCAGATGCCAGCACTTGATGGCAGCATCTTGTCTATCATCTGTTTCACATATTTTTCTCCAAGTGGTGTTTTGTTGACTTAAAAAATTTTAATTAATGCTTTTTTTTCTTAATTTATTTTTTCTGATAATTTTTTTATTTCATTTTTAGCATATTCATGCAATAATATTACTATAATAAGTTCATTTATGCTATAATAAGTCAATGTGTTATAAATATTCAAGTTGTGACCTTCAGTTCTGATATTTTATATATTTTTTATTTTAATCTAAAATATCAGCAAATGTTACATGTATTACTACTGGTAAATCATATGTTTATTACAAAAATTTATATTCTTGTTCGATATGAAGTGAATAAAGTATATTATTAGTTCATTATATTAGATGATAGCATAATAAAGTTTTGATTTCAAACAAATGTTTGATATAATGTGCAATAATTTCACAACAAATAAATGTACTTACATGCATAAGTGTTATATAGAGTTGTACAGAACAATATTCTATGTCTTTCTGGCTCATTCATTGCCAGCAAAAAACTAGGCAACTAAACAATGTTACTTTTGACAAAAAGTTACAAATTATCAAGTTTAAATGTCAGTTCTGATATGTATATTATTTTTTTCTATAAATTTTTCTAATAAAATGTATTGAAAAATATTGTATTTAAAACTAAAGATATTAATAAATGTATGCAATTTTTTTTATATGAATATAATGATAATTTGATTTTTGGTAAGTTTTTAAAATAATATTGCCTGACTGACCTATAGTGCCTTCAGACAGTTTACAAAATTAACATAAAAAAGATGGTGGTGGTAAAGGGGTTAAAAAAAGCACACCTTTGTAGTAATCCAGTACAGTTTTTATCAGCACATTTTCAACTTAATTTATAGACTATCATTAGATTCAATCATGAAGAAATGGAATTATAAAGATTGAATAAAAAAAAGATTGAGTAAGAATTTAAAAATAGCAGTTTTATATAACATTAGTCAGTGATGCCATAGTTTCATTTAACAAAACATATAATCCACTTATACTGGATCTTATTTGAAGGAATAATGTATTTGAAGGAATGCTTCAGTTTCCTTCAAATACATTATTGTATTTGAAGGAATATTATTATTGTATTTGAAGTAATTGTATTAATGTATGCTTTTTCTTGTGGAAAAAGTATTTTACCATTCAAAAATATAAAAATTAGAAAGATAGGTTCCACAATCTCCAAAAATGATAAAATGAATAATAATAAAGTTATTTATTTATTTATTACGTTATTAAGAAGTGCCTTTAAGACAATGTTATTTATTAAAACTTAAGGATTCTTGAACATATCCAGAGTTGTTTTTCTGATACCTTTTCACATTGTAATTCTTGGTAAAAAGCAAAACAGTCTAACACAAAATTAAACCAAATTCCAGTAAAAAAGTATGCAAATTTACCAATAAACAAACATTTTCAACAGCTTTCAGCTCTCATCATCTGGTTAAGCCTCCGTGTTCAAAAATAGAACATAAGATTAAATAATGGTGAAGTACTGTCTGATTGATCATTGCTATAGTGATATAGAAAAATTAAAGCAGAACCTCAAATAAAGATTTCTAGGTCTAATGTATCTTTAAAATTATTTTACTTTTAAGCTTTATATATTTTGCTATCATTATATATTAGAAAAATGTTACAATTAATTTTAAAGATACTACTAAAATCATCAGGCATGGAAATTTTTATTTGAGCCCCCATTTTAATTTTTCTACATCACTACAGCAACAAGCAATCAGATGGTTCTTCACCATCATTTAAAGATTGACATTTAATGTTATGTTGTATTTTTAAACATTGGGACTTGACCATGATAGCTGAAAGCTGTTGAAAATGTTTGTTTATTGGTAAATATTACATATTTTCTTTTACTAAAATTTGGTTTAATTTTGTTATTTATAATTATCCATTTTTGTGATAATTGTATTATAAAACAGTCTAACATTGTCTCCCTAACCATAATGTTCCTTTTCATGTTTGGATAATCCTCTCCAAATATCACAAAGCAGGATTCAAAATAATGAAAAGTTTCTTAGGTTATTTATTTATTAGATTATTTAAGTTGGCAGCTAAGCAGAAGTAGACTGCCAATGAAAATTAATGCTGCTTCTAAGTCATCTTCATCTTCCAACTGCACAACACTTTATTAATTATTTTAAGATTAAAATTCAATCAAATTTCCTTTTTGCTGACTTCATACAGACCAGCTACTGAGGCCATCCTAATGCTATCATTAATAGCTGTGGTATGTTAACAACAACAACGATTCCATATTTATTGCATAACTGAAGCATACTGTTCATGCATTGTTATGCTATTTCATTCAATGCAGTCTTGATAACTCATAAAAAACTCATCGTATTAGTATTAAAAATCCAGTAAAAGTGAATTATATTTTTCTTTATATAATAAGTATTCTTTGAAACAGGAAGTAATTAGCAGATTTTCTCCAAAAACTTATATTAATAATAATAAGGATTACTTTCTGAATTCAAAGAAAAAACTGTAACTGATAAAAACAAAAATACTAGTTTTTAGTTAAATTATCTAACATTTCTTGAGTCTCCAACTGGCAACACTGGTCCAGTCTATCAGGTTAGTATCTTTTATTTCTCTGTCTTTCATTCTGCACTGTTCAAGCTTTGCTTAACTAAAAACCAGTCTAGTAAGTTAATTATCAATAACCTTATAAAACAAGAACAAAAATACTGAAATTGATTCTCATTAAATATGCATCTACAAGATTAAACAAAAAGAAGGCATTTTCTTTATTTCTAATAATTTCAGTAAAGAATGACAATTCTATCCTCTCTACTTAATAATTATTTTAAAAGATAACTTAAAAAATCAAAATGAACTTTAAAACAAAATTTAAAATGCTTTATGCCCTTCATTCCATGATCCCACATGGCTATGATTACTGAAATATAATGAATTCTTGTCTTTAGATATTACTTTTTAAGCCAGCCAAATGGCTGATATTGCAAAGATGTCTGTCCATCTCTCTGGGAACTTAGATCTAAGTCTATTCATCTCAGAAACCTTAAAAAGCTATCTTAATATTCCCAGAATGAAAATATAAATAAATAGGAAATGCATGAAACATTAGTAGTTTAAGTCCAATGTGCACAAACTAAAACATAACCCAAGAGATTTTTTTTAAAGTTTTGAAGAGATAGAACTGGGGGGGGGGGAAAATTAATTAAGACTCAGAAACTAATGATACTGTTATCTCTCTCTAGCTTGCCTTTGTCTCTCACAAGATTAGTGAATACAATTGAATCAAATAATATTTGAGCATTTACAACTGATTAAAGTAATGATTCTTCAAATTTAATATATTTAATTTTCAATTGAAGTTCATAAAATATATTTATATTTTTTACAAAAAAACATATAAGAAATTAATTATTAATAATTATTAGGCAAATTAAAAAATAAAATATAATTACATCATCATTGTTGAAATGAGCATGTTTTACAGTTGTAAAACAAATATTATATTCTTGAATTATTGAAGGATATAAACTGTTAAAATCCACCAGCAATATGTATTTATCATAGAACCCTGAAATTAAATAAATTTTAAATTAACTTTATTTTGAATTTATAATTTATAAACTGTGAATATAATCATTAAAATTTAAATATTTGCCTTTCTTTGGTTCAAGAACTAGACCTCCAGTATAAGCTGGCTTTCTACGAGTAGTTTTGTTTACTTTTACATTTTCATCATCCTCATCTGGTTGATTAGCCTTAAAAAGCTTTTTCAATTATTTTATTTCTAAGGATAATTTAAAAAATTCCAAAATAACCTACCTTATTGCTTTTCTTGCTAAAGCTCTTGTCTGGACAAATAAAACCTTTTTCATTAAAAGCATGTAGTAGAAGATATTCATTGCGATCTGAGCGTCCCCCCAATAATGTTTTAGACTAAAATAACATCAATATCAGCAATTAATATACATAAATTTTATAGTTAAATTATAATTATAATTTCAATTTTTTACTATATAGTTACCATTAAATTTCCTGCAATATTTGTAATTTGAAGAGCTAGTGGAAGAACATTTAAATCACACATAATTCTTAACGAAGATTCATTATTACCCATGACCCAATCAATTAACTTAAATAGATCTTCACATGAACTAAAAATAATTTAAAATTATTACAATACAAATTAAATGAAAGCAGAAGTAATTGATATTTAATGATAATGTAATTAAATTCAAAAATAAGTTTTATTTTTGAATCACACAAGATCAGGAAATTAAACAAATTTATTCACATATTTCTAATAATGCAAAAGTATTTTCTTTGGATAAATAAATTTTTATTCAAAGAAAATACTAAATCATTATACTTTTATTATTACTAACCTAAAAACTAAATATTGATGTTTACTTTAATTAAATAAATTTTATATCAAATCACATTCATCAACCAATCTCTCTTCAAATAAATAAGGAATAATTTTAATTCTAATAAAAATTTCAGAATTAGAAATTCAAATTTTTCAGAATATATTAATGAAAAATAAGTTTCTCCAAAGGCAAGTATTCATAAATGATCAAATACTGAACAATAATTCTTGAGCAGAACAAAATTTTTGAATAAAATATTTTAAAATTGCAAAATAATATTAAAAAATAAAATAAAAAAAGAAATTAATCAAATTCTTTATTGAATAAAAGTAGAAATTATCTGATCTGATTCAATATGAATTCAATCAAGATACTATATTTTAAAAAATTCTTATGTTTTTAATATTCAGCTACTATCATAAAAAGAAAGATATTAAAATTCACATTTGTTTAAAATCATAGAAATCCAGAAGACTGGAAATGAAAATTTAAAAGATATATATATTAATCAAAGTACATATAAGACATTACACAAAACCTTAACCAGCAAACTTAATTCTTTTTAATGCTGTTGTTTGTAGCCATCTTCAAGCATTGCAAATAACTGAACAATGCTTTCTATATTTTCAAATGAAATATATTGAACACATTTGTGTATATTCCATGTAAAAAATAACATTCTACATTTCTGATATTTGATTTGTTCAGTTACATGCATTCCTGAAAATGGCCAAAACAACAGACAAAAACACTAGAAAGAATAAACAGTTTGCTGGTTAAAATTCTGTGTAATTATCTTATTTGTAACAATAACACCAGTTGTGAATATTGCAAATACATTAAAGTATTTTTTATAAAATATATTAAGCTTCATCAATAATTTTTGCACATAATAGAGTAAAAATGTGATTAATGTTTTTATTTTGTGATTTATTTATTTAATAACAATTCATTTCAAAAAGTTTCAATTTTATTAATTCAACATTTTATTTTTATGTATCATTCTAAAGAAGGATTTTCAAACTGCAAAGTGTACTTCCTTAGTGATGTACAGTACAAGACTCATTCTAGGGAGGTACAAAGAAATTATGATTATTATTATTATTATTTATTTATTTATTTATTTTTGAGTACAACTACAGAATATACTCAACATTCTATCCATCTATTTCAGTACAACATAGCATTAAGACACTCACAACTTCTGTGTTTATTTAATTAACATTATTATTAATATATTAAAAGTTATCATAATGTAATGAATATATTTAAGTCATAATCACAGTCAAAATTTATTTAATTTAGCAGTAAATATCTGTGTATTATTCTATTTTTGTGTTGTTTGAAAATCTATTTGTGCACTATAAAAAAACTGTATGAAAATCTTAGTTTTATTAGAGTAAGATACATCCTAAGAAAACTTTAGATCAGTATGCTTTTACAAAGTTATAAAATTACAAGAATGTTTTTTACAAAATAGAAGGAAACATCTTTAAAATATTTGTCAGTATGCTTTTAAAGCATATATTATATCTTTTAAAATAAATGAACTACAGTAGAGTGTTGTTTATCTGAAACGTCAGTTATCCCAAAGAATTCCAGTCGGCAAATTTAAATTTTTGCTAGTGCTGTGGCGCTGCAATCTTTGGTTATATCTTGGGCTACTCCAATATTTTTTTATTGATGTGTGTGTTTTAGCTAGCAGCACTGGCACTTTTGTGGGTGGTGTTTTTCTGAGGACTGTGTGTCATGCTGAATCGAACATTTTTGATACTAGTTTAACTTCTAAAATATAATTTTTTTTGTTTTTATATTTTTCAATATATTTATTTTGTTTGTAAAAAATAGAAATAATTTTTAACAATACAATAGCCATGATTATTATTTTAAAAAGTTTACATTAGGCTTAACATCGATGAAAATTCAATGTGAAGTGACACGCAACAGAGGAAAATTTCAACATGGGATAAGTTAATATATTTTTTTGTACATAATCAGTTATCCGAAAAATAAGTCATCTGAACAACCCCAGCCCCCAATTGATTCAGATAAACAATGCTCTACTGTATATACTACATATTTGTTAAAAAGTAGCGATTGACCAAAGTAGAAATTATCTGATCTGATTCAATATGAATTCAATCAAGATACTATATTTTTAAAAATTCTTACGTTTTTAATATTCAGCTACTATCATAAAAAGAAAGATATTAAAATTCACATTTGTTTAAAATCATAGAAATCCAATTTTCTTAATCCTGATTAAATGCTATGAGATCATCTACTTTTATAGTGGTGCACTTTTTTATAACAGCAATGAACATACATATTTTTTTCTGAAAAATTATTTTAAAACGTACAAATAATTTTTGCATGCAAAGGAACCTGAATTTTTAAAAAGTAGTAACTTTTGCAAATTTTTACTTCTTTTTTCAATATATTTTTCTTTTCAAAAACACAACCATATTTGATTTTTTCAAAGAATATTAAATAACAAATATTAATATATCTATATTAATATAGATAATAGTGTCTGCTGGGGAGCCAAACAGTTTGGCACTCATTTCCATTGCTTAAGGAAGTATTGAGTAAGTCTAATTAGCAATGTATGCAAGAATATTAAAAACTTGAAATATGGGCAAAATGAGCCATATATTGATACAAGATGTATTTAACCATTCCTATAATAGTGAAAATATTGAATATTGGTTCAAAAAACCAATAATTGGATATCTAATTATTAGTTGCATAATATTTGGCATTCCAATACAAATCCAATAATCAGTCAATCACTAGTTAAAAACAAACAAAATAGATCAATTTTCAGTTTAAAAACAGCTATTCTAATTTTAAGTTTTTTAACCTTCTGAAAACTGAACGAATCACCTGAAAGTATTTGAGAATTTTCTTTCTATCTATTTAAATTTAATTCAAAATAACATTTTTATATAAGGGATATTTTTATATTGCAAATAGTTTTACAATATAAAAATAATTTAATTATTAAATAAAATAATTTTTTATTTGCAGAGATAAATAGTTTTGTATCATTAAAATAAACAATTAGGACATGATAAACTATTGACTAGACCAGGCATGGCCAACATATGGCCCGTTTAATCAATTTATGTGGCCCGCGATCAATCTTTCAATATTAGCTACTGAAGTCCAAATAGCTCAATGAGAAATTCTTAAAAAAAAAAAAAAAGTCAACAACTCACTGCGCGTTCAGAGTTAACCTTCCATTACAAATCTCATAAGTACAGCGTAGAGTGTTGATAAAGCATGATAATGTGAAAAATGTATCTGTAATCTCTAATCTGACACCACAATGAGATCTCGCACCACCTCAAAATCTTCCTAGGGCAGCCTCTGGTTCGGCCTGTGGAAAAAGTTTGCTTTCCAATTAGGCCCGGAGACAAAAACTGTTGGCCACCCCTGGACTAGACTTTCAAAAATTTTTACATTAAAAAATTTCAAACAAAAATCTACTTCTAAAACTGAATTATTGGAATATTTCCTTAGAGGAAAAATGAATTAAATCATTTGAATAATTTTATTTGCATTTTTTTTAATTATCTTGTTTATATTTTAGTTTACTGTAAAAAGTCCTTTTATTTTGTAATTCATTGATTACAATCATTAAAAAGTTTATTCTAAAATATATAGAAAAAATAAAACAATTAAAATTAAAATTAATTTGATGAAAAACTTAAAATTTTATATATTAATATTCTTAAAAATATAAAAAAAATCAATATAATAATCAAATAACTAAACTAATTAATTTGTCAGTCACATGTAACCAATATGTATTAATTGAATATTTTAAGGATAATAATATAAACATTATTCTTACTTGTATGTTTTAAAAATGTCATCTGATGACAATTCTATTCTATCTTTATCTAGAACTTGCTTCACTAATTCAGTTAAATCGTAACTCTTACAACGAAGAAGTTCTTTGGCTGATAATTTTACATCACAAAACAAACGACCACATAAAGCATTCTTTTCTCCTATAATTGATTTGTTCTGTTTAAACTGAAATTTAAAAAATTATATTATCAACATAATATAATTTTTAACTGAAAGTTATAACATTTTTCAGTGAAATTCCAGTTCTATAACTGCATAATTATTTTCTTAATCATAATTCATTTTATATGGTATATCTTAAAACCTTTTTTGAGGAGTCCAATTTTTTTCTTTTGAATTAACTACTTTTGAAAAAGTAAGTTTTCTCATCTTTAAAATCAAACACACACAAAAATAGTAAGTTGTAATTTTAACAATATTTTTAAGATTGACTGTAAATACATAAATTCAATATTTTAAATCATCCACTTGAAAATATTTAATATGCTAAACAAAATAAATTGAAAAACATTTAAAAGACTAGTGATAATTGAGAATTAAAGATTGAAAAAAGCATTTTTTTCAGCAATTTTTATTTATATATAAATTATAAGATATCTGTGATTATTAGTGAAGTAACGAATATTCAGTTACTATTCCGTATTCGGCCAAATATTTAATCACTATTCGGCCGAATACCGAATACCTAAAAACAGGAGTAAGAAATAATAAAAACAGTAAATTAATCATTTTGGTATTTAGATTTAATGTTATCGGGTTAGTGTTGTTTGTTTATATTTATTTACAGCTTATAACATGCACAAAATAAAAAAGAACATGATATTAGTCACTTGTATTCACAATTTATAATTACAAAGATCAGCATACGTACACATCTATTCATTCGAGAATCGTTACACATCTGAGGGTCTGACCCTGCCTATCCTTCTTTTTAAGCGCTCGTCTTTGCTCTTCCCTTTCTCTTACCTCTATCGCTCTAGTTTCGTATGCCTATGCATACATCATTATACGAGCTCACGATACTTTCAATTTGTCACTTTTCCATCTTAGATTTCCCATTTTACAATTATGTTACTCATAGCCTGGTGATAAAGGAGAAAAGAGACAGATATGACGTCAAATTAAGTCACAGTTATGATTTCACAGATTCGAAACAGCTTGGTAGCCCGAACGGTCCCAAGCTTTCGCCCGTGCATGCTAAGTGACTTTCATTACAAGCATTTAGCTTTCCGAAGTCTATGACAACAACTATTTGGCATTGACAGCCACGAATTTCGCGCCAATAAGCTGCCTCGACTTGTTCGATTATGTTATCAACTGAATTTCATATTTATTTTCACATTTTCACGGTCCTTCTCTGTTCTTTTTCCGTTATTTACACGTGAAGGACCGTAAAAATGTGAAAATAAATATGAAATTCAATTGATAACATATTCAAACAAGTCGAGGCAGCTTATTGTTATCCACATTTGATATCATCATTTATCACGTACTGCCATGACGCTCTTGTCTGTCTGCTACAACTATCAAGAATTAACACGATTGGCGAAACGTAGTGACAGCGGGCCAATAGAGAGCAGGGTCCTTGTCATAATGTGGTTTGCGCGCCAATTTTCGTACGTGCGTTAATCAAGCTGAATAGTTTGGTCAAATATTCGGCTATTCAGCCACGCTCCTAGCTGAATATTCAGTATTTGGCCTGAGGCCGAATATACTATTCGTTGCAACACTAGTGATTATGTTTAAATAATACAATCATTACATATCTTCATTTTGTTTAAAATACCAAACTCACATGTAGGTAATTTAAAATGCTGGTTTTATGTTAGTTACTTAAAGTCAGTCTTAGAAACTATTTATTTATTGTTATCTGACATTCTTATTTTCATTTTTATGTAAGATACTTGATTCTTAAAATTAAAATATTTATTTGTTGAAGGTAGTTAATTAAAGAAAAACTTAAACTCCTTAAAAAAGTCTAAACGTTTTAAGATTTTTCGACAATCTAAAAAAATCCTAAATTTTAAATATTTAATACTTTAACTTCTTTTCTTAAATAAGTTAATTTTTATAATATTATAAATATATTTTTAAAACTGAACAGTCCACTCTCTTNCAAATAGTTTTACAATATAAAAATAATTTAATTATTAAATAAAATAATTTTTTATTTGCAGAGATAAATAGTTTTGTATCATTAAAATAAACAATTAGGACATGATAAACTATTGACTAGACCAGGCATGGCCAACATATGGCCCGTTTAATCAATTTATGTGGCCCGCGATCAATCTTTCAATATTAGCTACTGAAGTCCAAATAGCTCAATGAGAAATTCTTAAAAAAAAAAAAAAAGTCAACAACTCACTGCGCGTTCAGAGTTAACCTTCCATTACAAATCTCATAAGTACAGCGTAGAGTGTTGATAAAGCATGATAATGTGAAAAATGTATCTGTAATCTCTAATCTGACACCACAATGAGATCTCGCACCACCTCAAAATCTTCCTAGGGCAGCCTCTGGTTCGGCCTGTGGAAAAAGTTTGCTTTCCAATTAGGCCCGGAGACAAAAACTGTTGGCCACCCCTGGACTAGACTTTCAAAAATTTTTACATTAAAAAATTTCAAACAAAAATCTACTTCTAAAACTGAATTATTGGAATATTTCCTTAGAGGAAAAATGAATTAAATCATTTGAATAATTTTATTTGCATTTTTTTTAATTATCTTGTTTATATTTTAGTTTACTGTAAAAAGTCCTTTTATTTTGTAATTCATTGATTACAATCATTAAAAAGTTTATTCTAAAATATATAGAAAAAATAAAACAATTAAAATTAAAATTAATTTGATGAAAAACTTAAAATTTTATATATTAATATTCTTAAAAATATAAAAAAAATCAATATAATAATCAAATAACTAAACTAATTAATTTGTCAGTCACATGTAACCAATATGTATTAATTGAATATTTTAAGGATAATAATATAAACATTATTCTTACTTGTATGTTTTAAAAATGTCATCTGATGACAATTCTATTCTATCTTTATCTAGAACTTGCTTCACTAATTCAGTTAAATCGTAACTCTTACAACGAAGAAGTTCTTTGGCTGATAATTTTACATCACAAAACAAACGACCACATAAAGCATTCTTTTCTCCTATAATTGATTTGTTCTGTTTAAACTGAAATTTAAAAAATTATATTATCAACATAATATAATTTTTAACTGAAAGTTATAACATTTTTCAGTGAAATTCCAGTTCTATAACTGCATAATTATTTTCTTAATCATAATTCATTTTATATGGTATATCTTAAAACCTTTTTTGAGGAGTCCAATTTTTTTCTTTTGAATTAACTACTTTTGAAAAAGTAAGTTTTCTCATCTTTAAAATCAAACACACACAAAAATAGTAAGTTGTAATTTTAACAATATTTTTAAGATTGACTGTAAATACATAAATTCAATATTTTAAATCATCCACTTGAAAATATTTAATATGCTAAACAAAATAAATTGAAAAACATTTAAAAGACTAGTGATAATTGAGAATTAAAGATTGAAAAAAGCATTTTTTTCAGCAATTTTTATTTATATATAAATTATAAGATATCTGTGATTATTAGTGAAGTAACGAATATTCAGTTACTATTCCGTATTCGGCCAAATATTTAATCACTATTCGGCCGAATACCGAATACCTAAAAACAGGAGTAAGAAATAATAAAAACAGTAAATTAATCATTTTGGTATTTAGANTTTTTAACTGAAAGTTATAACATTTTTCAGTGAAATTCCAGTTCTATAACTGCATAATTATTTTCTTAATCATAATTCATTTTATATGGTATATCTTAAAACCTTTTTTGAGGAGTCCAATTTTTTTCTTTTGAATTAACTACTTTTGAAAAAGTAAGTTTTCTCATCTTTAAAATCAAACACACACAAAAATAGTAAGTTGTAATTTTAACAATATTTTTAAGATTGACTGTAAATACATAAATTCAATATTTTAAATCATCCACTTGAAAATATTTAATATGCTAAACAAAATAAATTGAAAAACATTTAAAAGACTAGTGATAATTGAGAATTAAAGATTGAAAAAAGCATTTTTTTCAGCAATTTTTATTTATATATAAATTATAAGATATCTGTGATTATTAGTGAAGTAACGAATATTCAGTTACTATTCCGTATTCGGCCAAATATTTAATCACTATTCGGCCGAATACCGAATACCTAAAAACAGGAGTAAGAAATAATAAAAACAGTAAATTAATCATTTTGGTATTTAGATTTAATGTTATCGGGTTAGTGTTGTTTGTTTATATTTATTTACAGCTTATAACATGCACAAAATAAAAAAGAACATGATATTAGTCACTTGTATTCACAATTTATAATTACAAAGATCAGCATACGTACACATCTATTCATTCGAGAATCGTTACACATCTGAGGGTCTGACCCTGCCTATCCTTCTTTTTAAGCGCTCGTCTTTGCTCTTCCCTTTCTCTTACCTCTATCGCTCTAGTTTCGTATGCCTATGCATACATCATTATACGAGCTCACGATACTTTCAATTTGTCACTTTTCCATCTTAGATTTCCCATTTTACAATTATGTTACTCATAGCCTGGTGATAAAGGAGAAAAGAGACAGATATGACGTCAAATTAAGTCACAGTTATGATTTCACAGATTCGAAACAGCTTGGTAGCCCGAACGGTCCCAAGCTTTCGCCCGTGCATGCTAAGTGACTTTCATTACAAGCATTTAGCTTTCCGAAGTCTATGACAACAACTATTTGGCATTGACAGCCACGAATTTCGCGCCAATAAGCTGCCTCGACTTGTTCAATTATGTTATCAACTGAATTTCATATTTATTTTCACATTTTCACGGTCCTTCTCTGTTCTTTTTCCGTTATTTACACGTGAAGGACCGTAAAAATGTGAAAATAAATATGAAATTCAATTGATAACATATTCAAACAAGTCGAGGCAGCTTATTGTTATCCACATTTGATATCATCATTTATCACGTACTGCCATGACGCTCTTGTCTGTCTGCTACAACTATCAAGAATTAACACGATTGGCGAAACGTAGTGACAGCGGGCCAATAGAGAGCAGGGTCCTTGTCATAATGTGGTTTGCGCGCCAATTTTCGTACGTGCGTTAATCAAGCTGAATAGTTTGGTCAAATATTCGGCTATTCAGCCACGCTCCTAGCTGAATATTCAGTATTTGGCCTGAGGCCGAATATACTATTCGTTGCAACACTAGTGATTATGTTTAAATAATACAATCATTACATATCTTCATTTTGTTTAAAATACCAAACTCACATGTAGGTAATTTAAAATGCTGGTTTTATGTTAGTTACTTAAAGTCAGTCTTAGAAACTATTTATTTATTGTTATCTGGCATTCTTATTTTCATTTTTATGTAAGATACTTGATTCTTAAAATTAAAATATTTATTTGTTGAAGGTAGTTAATTAAAGAAAAACTTAAACTCCTTAAAAAAGTCTAAACGTTTTAAGATTTTTCGACAATCTAAAAAAATCCTAAATTTTAAATATTTAATACTTTAACTTCTTTTCTTAAATAAGTTAATTTTTATAATATTATAAATATATTTTTAAAACTGAACAGTCCACTCTCAAAGAAGCATTTTAAAATTCTAATAGTGTTTACAATTATATACAGTCAAAATTCTATATAACAAAGTTGCAAAATCCTGAAAAAAATTTGTTATACAGAAATTAAACATTTTGGTGTATAAGTAGAATTTTAACATATTTATTCGTTATTTTACTTAATTTACATTAATATAAACATAATATACAATAATAATATAATATAAACATAGTTTTAACTTTAAGTAAATTTACATTTGTGTATTAAAATAAATACAAGTTAGTTTAACTACATTTTTGTAAAACAACTTGTAATTTTTTGTTACACAGAACGATTAAAAAATGTTCTCTCTTTGTATATATTTTGCACTTATTAAGAGCACTAAAACTACTACATCTACATCAACATAAATTGCAGACTCTAGCAAATTTTCCTGTAGGTCTCACATCAACAGCTAATTTCAAAATTGCTCGCAATTTGTTATTATGGTTGATAAACTACTTACAGAATTCCAAACTTTGCTACAATGTCTTTCTTTTCTGAGTTTTTATCAATTTTGCCACAACACATTAATTTTTTTTAATAATGCTTAAACATTATATTAACAGTTCTTCAAATTCCAACTGGATGACTTATTAAATAAAATAAAAATCTCACTAACCTCAAAAATTAGTCCAGTAGTTGTCAGAATTATCATCTTTCTAACGTTTTTGACATTCATTAATTGTAAATCATTTATCTGTCAATGATGGAATTTGAAGTAATCTCCCCCCCTTCTTTACAATCGGTAACCACATGGGGGGGCAGATTACATGATGTTTTAAAAGCTAATGACCAGTATTTCTCACATCTGGGCCACAGTTTTACAAAGAGTTTACAGATTGATACCTAAAATTGAACTCAACTTAGATGGAGTAATTGCCTTTTAATGATAGATGGTCCTTACAAATGAAAAAAAATTTGTTATACAAAAATCTAACTTCATTATTTAGAAGCAATTTTACACATATATTTTTAATTGAAAGAGAACGGTACAATGCAAAAATTTGTTATACAGAAAAATTCACTATACAGAAGTTCATAATATGAAAGTTTGACTGTATATTATAGACACTACTGCCTTTATTTCCTGGACATTGAATAAAACAAAAACAGTTGAATTGAATAATCTATAATTATTAAAAATAACTGCTCATTTGGTTAGTTCAATTAAATCAAAACCTTTAGAAATGTATAAATAAACCAAGTAATAAACAGAAATAGAGATGCTCTTCTTATTTTGGAAACATTTAATATACAAATGTGATCATAATCAGCAATATTTATGTTAAATTTTCAAAACTTTTGAATCATTCCTCATTTTTCTAAAATTGCTATTGTATATAAACATTTTATAAATATTTTCTATATTTTACTACCCTGTATGCATATATTTCTATTCATGAAATACAAATATTTCGAAATTTGTAACTCTTTTTATGAAACTTATGAAATTTTAATGTGTTACATTTTATTAAATTACATTTGCTTTGTTTTAAATATGAAGATTTGTTAAAAAATAAAAAAAATATTTGTTTATTACAATAATATTTAGTTTTTAAAAATAGTATACAGATAGTCATTCACTTTCAAATATAATACATTCCTAAAAATGTGTACAAATGTCAAATGCCTGAAAAAAAAACAAGATTGCACATCATAAAGGTGTTGTTTCCAGAGAGTCAAATTAAAAATTATAAAATCTTTTATTAAAGTAAAAAGTTTTAATTTTTACAGTAAATATGTTACATCTGGTAATGCTATGCAGAGCCAGGCAGCACTATGCCAATAAATAAGAGAGAAAGAGAGAAATTACAATGCATAAAACACAATTTAATATGTTAATATAGATTAAATAGAAAATAAAATTATTGTTCAAAAATATTTTTGTTGTTGTTAGCAAAATAAAATTTAATATTCTGCAGATAAATGATTTTTAATAATAAGTATGTATTGCCAATTCCATTTCTTATTTAGTATTGATGCCCCCCCTTAAGTTTATGAAATTATACACACACACACACATATATATATAGCAGACTTGCTAATCTAACCATTCTGTGCACAGGGGTGCTGAATTACTAATTGTGTACAGGCCTAAAACTTGTCTTAAGGCAACGAATGCTGTTGTCTGTTATCCTTTGGTACTGTTTCTTTTTTGGAGGTAGGAAGGCAAATAATACAGTGCAGTGATATGCAATATTGTACACAGAAATGAAACTGGGTGAAGAGGAATATAAAATGTGTGATATGACTAACATTTTCATAAAAACAGAAGTGCATAGACAATCACTGGTAGGTATGCTGGATAATTGAGAGGCTGAATCAGTGAGAGTCTACTGCATAAAAAAAGGATAATGATTGAATTCCATAATATGAAATGTCCAGAGTATAAAAGTTGCTTAAATTATTTGCTTTTTTCAATGAGAAATGTTCTCTATGTTTACATGGTTTAAAAATGATAAAATATTTGAGAAACTATTAATATTAGTTTATGAGTCTTTTTCACAAGAAACTGTAAAATGATAATGCCTTTACAGTGGAACCTCACTTAACGAGCATAACTTGTTCCAGAATCTTACTCGTAATGCAAAATACTCATTAAGTAAAACAATTTTTTCCCATTTAAATTAATGTAAAATATGATAATGCACTCCATGCCAAAAAAAAAACTCAAATATTTTATGTATAATGTTTATTCAAAGAAAATTATACAATATACATCGTATGAATGAAAATATACATCATATTTTCTTCTAGCACAAAATTAACCAACCTGAAATACCAATTCGATTTGCAGAAAACAAAAACCTCAAAAAAATCTCTCTCACAAACAGCCAAATGATTTGCCAAATTTTTGGTCTATGTAAAGGCTATATTTAAATATTTGAAATTAATTAATTTGACTAGAGGTAGGCAGTTATGTTTCCATCTCATATTAAATTTAATAATTATAAATAATTCAGTTTTAATTTACACATTTTTAAAATTTAATTTGGAATTGGTCATTAAATTTGTGGCAGCAACTGCCTATCTCTAGTCAAATTAATCAATTTTTAATATTTAATTATAGCCTTTACATAGCCCAAGAATTTGGCATATCATTTGGCATGTTTATTATATAACAGGCTACAGTTGTTGATGTTTATATGTAATATGCCTGAACACAAGTTTGAAAAAATGTGTGATCACAAGTGACACTGAGATGCTAGAGGAACGAGTGCTAAACACAGACTGATGTAGCATGCACACAATCTGAGACTTCCCTCTCCTCGTCATGCAAAATGTCGCTTGTTAAGTGAGTAATTTTTTTACAATTTGTTTTGTTCATTATGCAAAATACTCATTATGAGAGGTGCTCATTAAGTGAGGTTCCACTGTATCTGTTTTAAAAAGAAGTATTATATTATTGAATATTTTTAAATTCAACAGACTGATATCAAAATATAAAGTCGAAAAAATAAGGACCACTAAAATTAATAGAACTATTTCTGTGCTTAATCTTTGAATCTTTTATTGTTATTTTTAAGATGAATCATAAAAAACAATTTTCGCACTGAAATAAAAGAAGTTGACTAGAATAATTTAAAGTAATACAAATATTTCATTAACTAAATAAGTTATTTATTAATACTTTAATAAGATTTTTAATTATGATTAAAAGTTTAATTAGACATTATAAAAGTTTATCAAAATAAAAAAAATATTAAAAATTTATTTAAAAATCATAACATCAAGTATCAGCATGATCAAGATTAAATTATGTTACTGAAATATTCATACATTATATTTATTATATGACATAAAATATATATAACAAGTAAAACGGCAAAACCTTATTTGGGACAAGACTATGTCTCGAAGACGGAATCACTTTGATGCTCAAGGCAGGTCTCATTCTCATTCTCCTACTTTCTTTGATATCACTGTTTTTGGGCGCGATCGTTCAAACTTTGCCAGCCATGATCACAAGATCGTCCACGATGCAGCTTCGATGAAATTAACCTATCTAATTTCAGAATTTCTCTCCATTGCGTGTCGGCCTGGGTTGAATTTTTGTCTTTGTGTAACAAAAAGTTCCCGTTTTTGAAAAAAATAATCGTGGCTATTGTATCATCCAAAATTTTTTATTTTGCACAAACAATATACAGTTTAACCCAATTATAATGTCATCGAATGTAACGACAATCCTAATATAATGTCAAATTTTTATCGGTCCTATGATTTTACTATACTAGATAACATTAAAAAAAATACCCACTTATAATGACATAAAACTGTTTTAATGTCACATTTGAAGCACTCCCAAATTTACACAATTAGATTACAAATTTTATTTAACATAGAAGAAACTACGTGTTCAGTCCTAAGGTCAGAGTTCACTTCTTAGAATGACTGTGGGTGGTACTCTCTCCTACCTGACTTTGGTGGGGTGAGGTGGCTGTTTTGCCTGTTTGTAGAAGAGGGTTGCCATTTTGTATTTTATTTTGACTCAATTCTCTGTTCCCTGAATACCTACCAGTCTGGATTTTTTTATGTGCAAATGATTTGGGCACCTAATACTCTGTGCCAAATGTCAACTCTTGACATGTACTCCTTCATACATCTATGCTGGTAAGAACATCGGGCAGTACGATTTTATAAACAAGACAGTCTTGTCAACAAATTAAACATTTCATATAAAACTAAATAAAACTTGATTTAAAATTAAATATGTTATCATAATAAAAAAATATATGCATTTTTTATAACAATAAATGCATAAAGAAAAAAATAATTTACCCATTGATTAGGCATTCCTGTTCGTTTTAATCTTCCGAAACGTGACCAATGAGGAATTTTATTAACTGTAATCCGATGCATAAGAACATCAATATCAAAGCCAAGAATATCATGACCCTAAATAATTTTAAGAATATTATTTTATATATTTAATGGCTGCAGAAATTCTTTAAATTATTTTAATCATTTTACTCATAATATTTTATTTCAGTAAAAAAATTTATAAATATTTTATTTAGGAACATTTTCAGCTCTCATTCATCAACAATAATATATATTACAAGCTTTTACAATGTTTAATGGAACAAAGCTAAAAAGAACAAAGTTTTCAAATTTGAAAAAACAAATGTATCACATGACATTAATTTTTTCTCAAAATATCACATGTTAGATTGCCTGAAATTAAGTATTCACTAATCACTAACTGCTTATGCTAGCAATTTATTTACTGACAATGCCTATGCAGTCTAAAACAGGATTCCAAGTTTCTTAAGTGCCACGATATCATTTACTGTTCAACAGAAAGTCAACAAATGTAAATTTGTTCAAGAATCTTAATTAGATATTCTTCTTGACATTCCTTTAAAAAAACATGGTTATCCCAGATTACTTTAACTTTCCAATCACATGCTCAAGTGGCTGATACAGACTTGATAAAAACTGAAAATGGTTCAAATAAAATATAAATACATTATTTGAGAAGTTTCAGTTTTCTTAATAAGCAGTATTAAAAATATTTTGAATAATGGTGTCAAGTTTCACAGACTATAAAAAACATTTATTTTTATTTAAGAAACTGAAATCATATGATTCCCTAATGACCCTAATGATAAACCAAATAAATTTAGTAATCAATAGGATGACTAACACGCCAAATTAATATATAATAACAAAAACAAAGACACTGAGTTCAGCGTTACATGCGTTTTTTATCGCTAGTACTTTCAACGAACTTATTGTCGTCGTCCTCAGGCGAATACAGATATTTACCAAAAAATTTTTAAACAAAAATAATCGAATGCAGAATATAACGCATAAGATAAGCTAAAATTATGTTAAAGCCGTTAAGAACACAAAGTAAATATTTAAACATAATTCGAAAACCGAACGAGCAGATAGCTCCGTGAAGTGCGAGCTGGCGCATGCGCGGAGCCATGCTCACGCTACATGCGTAATAGAGACTGCTAATACTCGCTTAAATGCTTATACAGCGTGACCCATACACTAGGCAGCTTGAGCGTAGGGGTGTTGCAAGTGTCCAAGGTGGTAGTGAGGAGAGATTCCCATATAAAAACAGTTTTTTGATCCTTGCAGCTCTTGAGCATAACCATTTGGGACCATAGCGAGTTGTAACCCTGCTCAAGTATCTTCCTTGCGAGCTCGGTGGTGTGTCTTCCCCTCCTAACATCGTCTTGGTGCTCATCAAGACGGCTGGAAAGCATTCTAGTGGTGGCCCCGATATATCTTGTGTTTACTCCCGTTGCCTGATTTTCCAAAGGTACAGCATAGACCCCCAATTTCTCAAGGGTGGAAAATTTGTCTCTATCATTACAAATAAGTTTGCATAGGCTTGGAAGTGGGGTTAAAGGTAGTACAAGGTTGCGCTGCTTAAAGATTCTGCAGATGCGTAAAGATAGGGGTCCAAGGTAAGGCAACGCTATTTTTACCTTTGAAGACTCTCTCTTGCTGCATAAAGTAGTAGTTGGAAACAGTGCTTTCTTTACCTTATTGAGCATATGCGTAAACTTTGCATGTGAAAAGCCAGCAGCGCGTACTGCCAAACTGATGATATCTAACTCGACGTTTATCAGCTCCTGTGTAGATGACAGTAAATAAGCCCTTCTGACAAGGGAGGCAATGGCAGTATTAATGTATCTAGAAGGCTGAAAGGCCTCTGTCGGTATAATGTGCGGAGCTATACTAGATTTGTGATGGACCGAGAATTGTAGTCCTTCCGAAAATTTACGTATACGCAAGTCTAAGACTGCTACTTCCGCATCGCTTTCTTTCTCCCAAGTAAAATTGATGGAAGGATATATACTTGCGAGTTGTTGCATAAAGATGAGGAACGACTCCTCTGTGTCTTCCCACGCTATGAGGATGTCGTCAACATAACGCAAATACAGCCTCGGGTAATGGATGGCAAGTGGGGAATTGAACGTTCTGTGCTCAATCTCTCTCATAACAAGTTCCGCTAGGATAACAGATAAAGGGGAACCCATGGGGACCCCTTGTTTTTGTAAAAAGATCTTTTGGTTGAAACGGAAGTAATTGTGCTCGGTGATGAAGGTGAGGGCATCACGTATATCGAGCACCTGTTGGATGTTAAAGCCCTCTTTTAGAAGCAGCGAATTAGCCAGCATTACAGCCTCAAAGGTGGGCACTGAAGGATATAAAGATATTACATCTAGCTTGTAGAAAGTATAGGTGTCTGGCTGTAGAGCCCCAATACTCAAAGAGATGGTGGATTTAGCAGCTACAGAAGAGGGAGTAACATATGGGGATCCCAGAACTATTGCGCGTAGGAATTTGGCAAGCACTTTTTCTAAATAGTAGGTGGGATGAGACCACTTGTTTACCAGCGGACGTAACGGCCAGTTTGTGTTATGCGTTTTTGGCTGAAAGAACAACCTTGGACACGCAACATTGGAGGGGGGATTGAGCAACCCAGTTAGGGTTGAGGAAACACCCGGTAAGACGATAATTCTTCTTGCCTTCCTTAATACCATCGGCATAGGGTCCTCACTCATCTCCGAGGAATGTGACTGCATTAGAAATTCGTTGGCCCTGGTTAAAAAGTCATTCTCTCTGCACAGCACAAACCTCCAGTCCTTGTCTATTACGCATGTAGCGTGAGCATGGCTCCGCGCATGCGCCAGCTCGCACTTCACGGAGCTATCTGCTCGTTCGGTTTTCGAATTATGTTTAAATATTTACTTTGTGTTCTTAACGGCTTTAACATAATTTTAGCTTATCTTATGCGTTATATTCTGCATTCGATTATTTTTGTTTAAAAATTTTTTGGTAAATATCTGTATTTGCCTGAGGACGACGACAATAAGTTCGTTGAAAGTACTAGCGATAAAAAACGCATGTAACGCTGAACTCAGTGTCTTTGTTTTTGTTATTATAAATAAATTTAAAAATAAAAAAACATTTTAGAAGTCATAATACACTTTACTGAGAAACTTTCACAATGAAGTAATCATTTTCAGAATATTTTTCATTTTGTTCTCAAACACCTTATTTAAAAATATAAAGACTGAGAATTCAAACAACAAATATTCATATAATTGTAGTTATTTTAACTGTAAATAACAAATATAATACAATTTTTCACTATTTTTGTTTTGTGATTTTTTGATTATAATTTTCTGTTTGTTGCTACCTCTTTACTGTTATTTTTATGCTTTTTTTATGAGATATATTAAATGTTTTTGTTGAGAGCAGTACAGTAATCTCATGCTGTATAGCCTTACTTATTAAATGTGCAAATAAATAAGTAAATATTCAATTATAATTAATTTAAAAAATTTAAACCCTTTAAGCTCCAATTCTTGTTTAATTTTGCACTCATACATATAATCATATCAAAATTCTTTATCAATGTCAAATGTAAAAACACAAAAAAAATAAATTGTAAAAACAAAATGACAGTATTAGACAACAGTATAATTCATAATTATATTTAGTAATAACAAAAAATAATATATTTTTACATTTAAAATTATTATTGTATTAAAATATTTTTATTAATATTTCATACTGAAAATTCTAACATTACTAAGTCACATTTAAGAGAATGCTTAGCCTGAAATTTAAATGTTCAACAATTTTCAATTGTTTTCTTTTGTGTTAATGAATTTGAATTGTTTATTATTAATATATTTTCCAATATTAAACCAAAAATACCATCTACAAATATTTTAAAATGAAATATAAAACTATATAGACACAGCATAGTACAAAAAACAAATTTATAATTTAATAAAATCCACATTCTTACCACTATAACATCAGGATCCATCTTACAAATTTTAGCTAAAAGCAATCCAAGTAATGCTCTTTCAGAATCTGCTAAATCTACTTTTGTGTTCTTATAATTAGGCAATAATTTCTGAAAACCATAAGGAAACACACAAGTGCTTGGTTTTGAAAATACTAAAAGAAAATATGAAAAACTGTATTAAATATTAATAAAATTACAGTTAAATATACATTATTCTAAATGTTTTTGGTTTTAAAGTTTTGAATATTATTAATTAGCATGATTAAATCTTTTATCTCTTTTTGTTTTCTTACATACAAACATTTATAAAATTCTATTACTTTAATTCTAATTTAAAAAAAAAAATTCAAAATAAAATAACTTGTTTCTATTTAAAAATCAAATATTAAATGATTTGTGTTTTCGAAACATTATAAAAATATCTTCAGATACATATAAATTCAGTTAAATAAAGAATATTCTTATAAATGTCTACAGAATTAAAACAACAATATTCAAATCACTATCTAATATACTTATAAATTTTAACACTAAGATATACTTAAAAATATACATACAGAACATATGAACCCTGATACTTAATAATACATAAAAATTTTAATACTTCTTTGATACTAAAAATGAATTTTCGAAATAAATTAAACAAAGAAATATAAAATCATTTAAGCGTGTGACTAAAAATACAGTGGTACCTCAGGATACGAAATTAATCCGTTCCGAAACTGAGATCGTATCATGAAAATGTCGTAAGGTGAATCAACTTTTCCCATACGATTACATGTTAAACCAAATAATTCGTTCCAACGCGAAAAACATACTCAAATTAAAGCCAAGTAATACATTAAAAAAAATAACTGTAGTAAGGAAAACAAATGAAAAATGCGAACTAATGTAACGT
>NW_019384687.1:418945-483819 GCF_000671375.1 Centruroides sculpturatus
AGAATTGTAGTCCTTCCGCGAATTTACGTATATGCAAGTCTAAGAACGCTACTTCCGCATCCCTTTCTTTTTCCCAAGTGAAATTGATGGAAGGATATATACTTGCGAGTTGTTGCATGAAGATGAGGAACGACTCCTCTGTGTCCTCCCATGCTATGAGGATGTCGTCAACATAACGCAAATACAGTCTCGGGTAATGGATGGCAAGCGGGAAATCGAACGTTCTGCGCTCTATCTCTCTCATAACAAGTTCCGCTAGGATAGCGGATAAAGGGGAACCCATTGGGACCCCTTGTTTTTGCAAATAGATCTTTCGATTGAAACAGAAGTAATTGTGCTCGGTGACGAAGGTGAGGGCATCACGTATATCGAGCACCTGTTGGATGTTAAAGCCCTCTTTTAGAAGCAGCGAATTAGCCAGCATTACAGCCTCAAAGGTGGGCACTGAAGGATATAAAGATATTACATCTAGCTTGTAGAAAGTATAGGTGTCTGGCTGTAGAGCCCCAATACTCAAAGAGATGGTGGATTTAGCAGCTACAGAAGAGGGAGTAACATATGGGGATCCCAGAACTATTGCGCGTAGGAATTTGGCAAGCACTTTTTCTAAATAGTAGGTGGGATGAGACCACTTGTTTACCAGCGGACGTAACGGCCAGTTTGTGTTATGCGTTTTTGGCTGAAAGAACAACCTTGGACACGCAACATTGGAGGGGGGATTGAGCAACCCAGTTAGGGTTGAGGAAACACCCGGTAAGACGATAATTCTTCTTGCCTTCCTTAATACCATCGGCATAGGGTCCTCACTCATCTCCGAGGAATGTGACTGCATTAGAAATTCGTTGGCCCTGGTTAAAAAGTCATTCTCTCTGCACAGCACAAACCTCCAGTCCTTGTCTATTACGCATGTAGCGTGAGCATGGCTCCGCGCATGCGCCAGCTCGCACTTCACGGAGCTATCTGCTCGTTCGGTTTTCGAATTATGTTTAAATATTTACTTTGTGTTCTTAACGGCTTTAACATAATTTTAGCTTATCTTATGCGTTATATTCTGCATTCGATTATTTTTGTTTAAAAATTTTTTGGTAAATATCTGTATTTGCCTGAGGACGACGACAATAAGTTCGTTGAAAGTACTAGCGATAAAAAACGCATGTAACGCTGAACTCAGTGTCTTTGTTTTTGTTATTATAAATAAATTTAAAAATAAAAAAACATTTTAGAAGTCATAATACACTTTACTGAGAAACTTTCACAATGAAGTAATCATTTTCAGAATATTTTTCATTTTGTTCTCAAACACCTTATTTAAAAATATAAAGACTGAGAATTCAAACAACAAATATTCATATAATTGTAGTTATTTTAACTGTAAATAACAAATATAATACAATTTTTCACTATTTTTGTTTTGTGATTTTTTGATTATAATTTTCTGTTTGTTGCTACCTCTTTACTGTTATTTTTATGCTTTTTTTATGAGATATATTAAATGTTTTTGTTGAGAGCAGTACAGTAATCTCATGCTGTATAGCCTTACTTATTAAATGTGCAAATAAATAAGTAAATATTCAATTATAATTAATTTAAAAAATTTAAACCCTTTAAGCTCCAATTCTTGTTTAATTTTGCACTCATACATATAATCATATCAAAATTCTTTATCAATGTCAAATGTAAAAACACAAAAAAAATAAATTGTAAAAACAAAATGACAGTATTAGACAACAGTATAATTCATAATTATATTTAGTAATAACAAAAAATAATATATTTTTACATTTAAAATTATTATTGTATTAAAATATTTTTATTAATATTTCATACTGAAAATTCTAACATTACTAAGTCACATTTAAGAGAATGCTTAGCCTGAAATTTAAATGTTCAACAATTTTCAATTGTTTTCTTTTGTGTTAATGAATTTGAATTGTTTATTATTAATATATTTTCCAATATTAAACCAAAAATACCATCTACAAATATTTTAAAATGAAATATAAAACTATATAGACACAGCATAGTACAAAAAACAAATTTATAATTTAATAAAATCCACATTCTTACCACTATAACATCAGGATCCATCTTACAAATTTTAGCTAAAAGCAATCCAAGTAATGCTCTTTCAGAATCTGCTAAATCTACTTTTGTGTTCTTATAATTAGGCAATAATTTCTGAAAACCATAAGGAAACACACAAGTGCTTGGTTTTGAAAATACTAAAAGAAAATATGAAAAACTGTATTAAATATTAATAAAATTACAGTTAAATATACATTATTCTAAATGTTTTTGGTTTTAAAGTTTTGAATATTATTAATTAGCATGATTAAATCTTTTATCTCTTTTTGTTTTCTTACATACAAACATTTATAAAATTCTATTACTTTAATTCTAATTTAAAAAAAAAAATTCAAAATAAAATAACTTGTTTCTATTTAAAAATCAAATATTAAATGATTTGTGTTTTCGAAACATTATAAAAATATCTTCAGATACATATAAATTCAGTTAAATAAAGAATATTCTTATAAATGTCTACAGAATTAAAACAACAATATTCAAATCACTATCTAATATACTTATAAATTTTAACACTAAGATATACTTAAAAATATACATACAGAACATATGAACCCTGATACTTAATAATACATAAAAATTTTAATACTTCTTTGATACTAAAAATGAATTTTCGAAATAAATTAAACAAAGAAATATAAAATCATTTAAGCGTGTGACTAAAAATACAGTGGTACCTCAGGATACGAAATTAATCCGTTCCGAAACTGAGATCGTATCATGAAAATGTCGTAAGGTGAATCAACTTTTCCCATACGATTACATGTTAAACCAAATAATTCGTTCCAACGCGAAAAACATACTCAAATTAAAGCCAAGTAATACATTAAAAAAAATAACTGTAGTAAGGAAAACAAATGAAAAATGCGAATTAATGTAACGTCGTATGGTGAGTTTTTGTTCGTATCGTGGAGCAAAAATATGTTCGAATTTCATGTCGTATCCTGAAAATTTCGTATGCTGGGGCGTTCGTATCCTGAGGTACCACTGTATAAAAAATTCAAAAGTGTAGAATATTTTCAAGATTCGAAATTTCCCAAAAAATTATTTCACATTACCATACAAAATAATATATTTTCAAATGAATTAATAATCAAAATATTATAATCAAAAGTATCTTTATTAGCAAAAAGGGATTATCCCTGTTGCGGGTGTTGTACAAATTTAATTTATAAACCATCCTTGATAATAACATTAAATAATATTGTAACATTCAGAAGTTTTTTATACAATAGATTTCATATTAGTTCATTATTAACATAATTAATAATTAATAACAATAGTTAGATAATCATAACATTATATCCAAACAACATTAGTCAAGTTTTACAACAGTATCATAAGTTAACTCTGCTGATTTAATTTTCTAACATTTCTGTCACCTTGATAAAGTATTTATATAAATTGTAGAGATCTTTTTTATTCAAATTATTTAGAATATTTCTATAATCTTGGTGAGTATTATCATGTAACATTCGCAAGACATTGAGAGAGTCACGTATATTTAAAAGTCTTTGACATTTCTGAAGTAGGTGGTCGATTGAAGATTCTCCTGATTTACACAATGGGCAGTAATTATTTGATAAATTAATATACATATTATTAATATACAGTGAGAATTTGTTTAGTCGTAATTGTGATATTAGTCTTTTCACATTGAAGTTGTACAGATGGGATTTAAAAAATTTTTAAGTACCATGATGATAAGTATTATGATTTAAACTGGTTTGATCAGCATTTATAGATTGCGAGATGGCCGAATCTATTAACGTGGTATATCCAAATTTCCAATCCCAGATACTATCTTTGAGTAACAATTCTGATACACCAAAAGAATTTAGTATTTTATTAATTTAGTTTGCCAAAGTTGTATTGATGTTGGTTTTTTGCTGCTTTTAATTATTTCATTATGTAGAAAGCTGATATTACTGTCACTTTTAAATTTTAAACGTTAATAGAATTTAATGATTCGTTTTATAAAGAACGGGAATGTGCAGATAAGGTTGATTTTGTGACGAATTGCGTAGCCTGGAACAGTTCTTTCTAAATTAAATAGTCTGCGGAGGAAATAAATATGGAAAGATTCTAGTTTATACAAGTATTCAAGTCCCCAGATTGGAAATGCGTAGTATATGATTGAATTAATAATTGAATTATAGAGCTTCATATGGATAGTTAAGTTGGAAATTTTTAATTTATAATATAAACATAACAGATTATCTATGGCAAGTTTTACCTTGTTGTCTAAGTATGAAAGATGTGATTTAAATGTATGGTTCCAGTCAAATACAACACCCAAATAATTAATTTCATTTACTGTCTGCAGTGGATTATTATTTAGATATAGCACAGTTTATTTTTTGGAGATTCTACTATTGTTACGAAATATAAGAACTTTAGTTTTGGCAGAGTTTATAGTTAAGTGAATTGATTTAAGATAAGAATTTAACTGATTAATTTTTCTTTTTCACCAATCTCTATCCCATCTGAACGATCTTGAAAGATTTGATCAATTTCAAGTAAATAGATGTTGAATAAGTAAGGTGACAGGGGGTCATCCTGAAGTATTCCTCGTGTTAATGTTAATGATGAAAAAACAGATTTTCCCTGTTTAATAGTTGTCACATACACTGAACCAATTTACCGTGTGGTATGATAAACGACGAAAAAATAACGAAAAACAAACGTTTTCGAACCCCTTCTGGGCTCTTCATCAGGTTCCTACAGTTTTAGCTCGTAAATTCAAATAACGAATGTCGTTAAAATAAGTTCGATCTTCAGTTCGAATCGTTCTTTCAAACTTATACAACGCGCATGTGTGCTGAGTCTGTGTACTCGGATATAACGGGCGGCTAAATCGTGTTGTGAATCAACTCTTGCCAGGCCATTGACAAAAGCATCTCCTCTTTAAAATTTATGCATGTAGTATCGATAGAGGCTTTAAAGATGTGCATCGCCTCTAACCATTTGAGATGATCATTGGGAGGCGCGCCGAGGAGGAGATTGGCCCGCGTAAAGTCGGCAACTATTTCCGGGTCCATTACGTATGTTGCGAGGGCCGTGTTGGTTCTCCCGTGACGAATATCTGCCTGATGTTCTTGCATTCTGATGCCTACGGACCTTTTAGTAGAGCCTATATATACTAAATCCCTATTGAATCTGTTGTCTCTCAAAGGGACACTATAGACTCTGGGTCTTCTGCTGGGGTTAGGAGGGTCCTTCCCATTATTTAAGATGTTAAAAATGGTGGGACACCTCCTGTACACAATACTTATTTGGCGCTTCCTGGCAATCTTAGCATATATAGATCTTAGGTATGGGTTATATGTGACAGGGATCCGTTCTATGTCTTCCAGTTGGTTATCATTGTGTTGGTCCATAAGCCGTGCACTGTCAGCATATATCCGGCTATAATGCTGTACCATCCTACGTATAACTTTGTTATACCCATGTTCTGCGGCTACACACTGTATAGACGCTAGCTCCCTATCTCGAACCTGGATGTTAGAAGAATGTGTGAAGGCTCTTCTGATTAAGGCTTTAAATGCCGCAGTCTTGTAGGGAATCGGATCGCATGATCCCACCGGGATGTACGACGACATAGATCCTGGTTTATGATATACTGTAGTGCTGATGCCACCATTCTCTAACCTAATATTTATATCTAGGAAATGGACCTCGGTGGGGTCAGATTGTTCTAATTCTAGCCTCAGCCCGTACTGACGCTAGAATTATTATTAAAAGAATCTACTAAGGCTGTTATATCAGGCACAATTTTCCACAAAATAATAATGTTGTCACTATACCTCCTATATAATGCGATGTTAAAGAGTAATTGTAGGAGGACTTTGTTCTCCAACTGCCGGACTACCATCTCACATAGGTCCCCTGAAACTGGGCTGCCCATGGGGACCCCTATGCCTTGTGTGTAGACCTCTCCATTGAACTGGAAGACAGAATTATAACATAACAGATGTGCCATCTCTAGAACCTGGTTGTGTAAAGTGTTATCCCCGACAATGCTAAACAAAATGTCCCTAAGTGCACAGAAAGCTGGGGGGAGTTCAATGGAAGGGTATAAGGACTTAAAGTCCAACACTGTTATGATCAATAGGATGCAACCTCTTTCAATTGTGTTATGAGCTCCACCGGGCTAGCAATGGTGTACGGGTAACCCTCCAATTGTGGAGAGAGAAGGGTATGTACAGCCTTCTCTAACTTCTGTGTAGGCGCTCTAGCTTTGTCCACAACTGGTCGGAGTTGTTGGCCCGGTTTATGTGTTTTTGCGAAAGCAAACAATTTAGGGACGTTCAGGGAGTCAACTGTTAAGTTATCCAGTGCCAAGTGCTTAGTGAGACCGGAACCAGCGAAGCGCTTCACTCTGGAATGCAGCTTATCGATAACACACTCGTCAGCCCTATCGCAATGCGTGAGTGTTAAGTATTCCTGTAGGCCTCTTTCATAGGTGCCACGCTTCATGAGAACCATGGATTTAGTTTTGTTGGCCCTGACAAGAGTGATGTTGTTAAGTTTCATCCACCGCACCGTACGTCGTAGCTTGTCTCTTAGATCCGCTATCTCAGGTGACTCCTTGGAATTCTTAATTCTTAACGTGGCCATCCAACGATAGTATTCCTTTTGTCTATCTGATAGTCCTCGTACTAGAATTTCCAGATCAGGAATGAGGCTCCTTGTGTCCGCCTTCTTTGGGGGTAGTGCAAAGGCTGGTCCAAACTTGAAGACATCCATCACAAAACTCGGTAGGGTTAAGTTATCCCACACTATAAACGGGAAGGAGGGTTGTTTGCGACTCCTGGGAACTTGGAAGCATAAAATCCACTGGAACTTCTTCTGGTAATGCCTTTTGAGATTGATTCTAAGCCTATCCTGGATGTTGACTATCTTGGCATTCTCTTCCGATAGGATCCCCGGACCCAACTGGAACAAAGAATTTTCAATTTCCACCACTTTTGTTAACTTAGAATAGAGTTGTTTCCTGGTGCAATGAATGGCTCTGTTTAGACACATCATCCTCACTTTACCAAAAAGGGGTTCGGTCCCCGGGGGAGGTGTATCCGGAAAAAGGACATGGGTACGACATTGTTTTTTTTACATTCCAACAAGAACTGCAGATGAGCTCTGGCACTAGTTAGGCCTATCACTGTTCTACGGTAGATTTTAGCTGGCATTGCTTAACTATAAAAACAAACTACTCACCACACCTCAATAAAAATCACATACACTGAACCAATTTATGGTGTGGTACAATAAACGACGAAAAAATAACGAAAAACAAATGTTTTCGAACCCCTTCTGGGCTCTTCATCAGGTTCCTACAGTTTTAGCTCGTAAATTCAAATAACGAATGTCGTTAAAATAAGTTCGATCTTCAGTTCGAATCGTTCTTTCAAACTTATACGACGTGCATGCGTGCCGAGTCTGCCTACTCGGATATAACGGGCGGCTAAATCGTGTTGTGAATCAACTTTTGCCAGGCCATTGACAAAAGCAACTCCTCTTTAAAATTTATGCACGTAGTATAGATAAAGGCTTTAAAGTTATTTTTTCGTCGTTTATCATACCACACCGTAAATTGGTTCAGTGTATGTGATTATTATTGAGGTGTGGTGAGTAGTTTGTTTTTAATAGTTGTGTTATAAGTTGAAAATAACTTAAATATTGTAGTAGCAAATTGGTTTCCTGATCCTTTAGCTTTTAACTTATGCACTAATAGCAGAACATAAACAGAATCGAAGGGTTTTTGAACATCTATAAAAGCTACATAGATCTTTCTATGTTTTTTACTCAGTTGAAGTCGTATTATGGATGATAACAGGAAAATAGCAGATTCTGTTCCTTTATTTTTGAAAAAGACATATTGAAACTTCGCTTTGAGACCCATTATCTTGGTCCAGTACTGAAATTTTGTAGCTAGTAGTGATGTAAAACATTTTCTTAGTTGACAATAATGCAATTGGCCTATAATTATTTGGAGAAAGTTTATCACCTTTTTTTGTACAGTGGAACCCCGGTTAACGAACGTTCCACCGAGTCCGTTCGTTAACCGAAGCAATTTTTCCCATAGAAATTAATGCAAATACAATTAATCCATTCTAGCCGTCAGTATTTTTGTAATTTTATTTGTAAAACGGGTTTTCTTTGATTCTTTTCAAAAAAACAGTTCAAACTTTTGCATCAACCCAATATAATTTAATATCCACATGTTAAAAGCGAAAACACTATTGTTAAGTCGGACCAAAGTTTAGGGAGAAGTAAAAAAAAAAATTGTACTATAGTTGTCAAAACAAATGCGATGCGAAAACGAATGACATAACAGATCAGGTGGACCAGGTGGAATGTCTGCAGGGAAAATGAAACTCTGACAGAAGCGGTCATAAACAGATCTAGGTTAAATTTTTGGAAAAGGGGAACGATTTGACGAGTATAAACGCAGTTTTCCTAAAAATTCTATGGCGATTAATATGTGTCGTCTTCATCTGGATTAAGTCTGAAGTCGTGCCCGCTAAAATTTGTGTTGTGTCTCGCGGATCGCTCCAGTCGTTGCAGCTCTGTCACCTACCATCACTTCTGTGACCAAGTGAACCCATCTCGTCCGCTCTGGGGCTACGATTGATCAGCTTGCACTATTGTAGGATCAGCGATAAGCCATGCCTCAGTGCTGAGAGAAAATACTGTAGATAAGCCATTTCCAACTACCTCAAATATGTAAGCATCTTCCCGTGCTAATAAACGATTTTCACTGTAAAATACTTGTCATCTTTGTCTCCTCCGCCACCACCAACATACGAATGGACCCTAGACCATCACCAACACACAATTAACTGATTCCCCCTAAAAGTCGGCAAGCTTACAAATTTGACACAAAAAGCCAATAAGTTCATTTTCCGAGACAAAATTTTTGCAAAATAAAAGTTTGTTAACCAATTTGGTCGTTAACCAGGACGTTCATTAACCGGGGTTCCACTGTATATCATTGTGAGTATTACTGATTTCGAGGAGTCACGATAAGTGGTTGTTTTGTACATAGAATTGAAGAGATGTAACAACTTTACTCTTGCTTGAGTTGGTAGTGCTTTTAAGAATTTGGTTGGTATAAGGTCACTTCCTGGTGTTGTGTCTTTGCGAGTTTTATTTATAATTTCATCTAATTCCTTGTTTGTAAATTTATCGTTGAGATAATCATTATTTGAGTTATAATTAAACATTAAATTATAGATGCCTCGAGTAACAGGAAAACGCTGATAAAATTTTTTCTATTCCTCAAAATTTATGTATTATTGACCAAAAAGTTTTGCTGTCTTTACTATTTTTTAGTAGTCTTGTTTCAAGTTGTGATAGATATTTTTTCTTTTTTGCTTTGATTAAATTATTATAAATTTGTTTGTATTTCCTGTAATTTATGAAGTTTAAATTATTTGAATTTTCACAGAATATTTTTAATTTTGTTTGCTTCATGTTTTTCATTCACAAAATCGTTCTGTTAACAATTTTTAAACTATTTCCAAAGTCTAACTTTAACTTCAAACTTAGCACACTTAGTATAAAATTTTATGAATTATAGTAAAGCTTAATTGTTCAAAATTCTGTTTAGCTGAAAAACATTGAGATATCTGTATCACATATTTTACACTGTGTTTTATGTGAATTTTTATGTATAACAAAAACAAATTAAAATTGACAAAATTACATTAAATGCTAATAGAAACCTTACCTGTAATGATAAAATAACTTTATGGAACTATTTTCATTAAAAAAATGAAAAGATATTGAATATTAGAATGTTTTAGTGTTAACACTCTTTGCCATTTAAACTTAATATAAAAAAAAGATTATTATATTTATAGAAATTAATTTATAATAATTTAATTTTAATAAAAAATTTCTTAATCTCATTGAAATAATTTGAATTTCAAAAAAAAAATTTAAAAATCAAAACAAAATTACCATTGTAAAACTGTTCGCTCACTTTTAATTTTAAAAATAAATATTTTAATTTTTGAATATTTTGCAACTTACCACAGAAATGAGACTGAAAAGGTTGATTTGGTGCAGATTTATCCAGTGGAAATTTGGAATGAATAAGACAAGATGCAGCAATAATCTAAATCATTTTAAAATATTAATTTATGAAAAAAAAATAATAAAACTTTCTCAAAAATAATATTTAAATTAGAAATACTATCTTCTAATTTTGTTAATTTATCTAGAGTAGTATATGCAGCACAAAATTTTTTTGTGCTGAATACATATATAATAAATATATATTAAATTTTGAATATTTTAATAACTGTAGATAAACAAACTTCATATTAAATTATTAATTCTTTTTAAATGAATAAATTTGCTAGGATTTTTATATGCCTTTCTCATGATATTTAAAGATTATAATGCCTATGATATTAATAAAAACCAAAAATTAATCAATCAAAATAAATTTATTGTAATTACAACAAAATTTATAAATTCAAATCTCACTCTGACCAGAGATTTTTCACAGATATTATTAAACTATTATAAAACTTAATTTGAAATTTTTATTAATCATTAATGTTATCAATAGAAAGCAATATCCACCTCATCTATCTGCAGTCAATACTTGAATCATTTAATTAATTAAATTAACTCAATTCTAATTCCAGAAATTTTTGGTACAATATTATCAGATATTTAAAATAAATAATCATACTGTGTTGTACTACTTGCAATATGATAAAATGAATAAAATATAATATTAAAATCAAACAATTGCTAGATTATACTAGACTGTATTACTACTGCACTAATAATAATTAAATGCTAAGTAATTTGGTACTATAGGTAGGTGTTAGCTGTCATCTCTTGCTGAATTTAAATTGAATTTTTGGACAGACTTTGTCTTCAGAAACTTAATAATTGCCATTCAGACAAAAATTTACAAATGAAAGTTTTACAATGTATCGTCACCAGGGGCAGCTTTTTTAAAATCTACATTTTCCTGTGCTCATTTCCAGTAGATAAAAGCCATAACACCCCAAAAAGGTATGGAAGGAAGCAAGAAAAAAGTCTGTATGTCACTGATTCCTTTTTAGAAATTCTTGTAATTTAATTGGATATATTTTTTTTTTGTGTGTTTTTAAAAGGACTTTTTTAACTTCTGGTGACCAATAGCCTAAAAAGAAAGGTCAATCCCCAAGAAAGTGTGTAGTCTGGAACATGAGATAAATAAAAGGTGGTTCCTTTTTGGACAGACTTTGTCTTTGGAAACTTAATAATTGCCATTCGGACAAAAATTTACAAATAATAGTACATAATAACTAAAGTAGTGGAATGGAGTTTCTCATCTTTCACTCATGCTGGCTGAACGACACCTACTCGTATGTCGCTTCTCTGGTCACAGATTAACTTAACATTGAAAAATTGACAGATGCTAACGAATGTTTAAGCTAAGAACCTGATTACCAATCAGAAAGCGAAANAATTATAATTAAATTAATAGTAGTAATAACAATTCATTATTAGCAGTAGTAATATAGCCTGATACAATCTGGCAATCATTTGGCTTTAATATATAACTATCAGGTTTTATATGTTGATATTTGTAAAATATAATATATTAAAATGTTTAAGACTAATATTTCATTGAGAAATAGATCTGAAAATACAGTGGAACCCCGGTTAACGAACTTAATCCATTCCGCGACTCCGTTCGTTAACCGAATTTTTCATTAACCGAAGCAATTTTTCCCATAGAAATGAATGCAAATGCAATTAATCCGTTCTTGTCCTTGAAATTTTTGTGATTTTATTTGTAATACACAGTAGATTTTCTTTGATGAAAATGTAGGAAAACGTAGTACAGTATCTATCACTACAGCAACAAACATGTAAACTTTATTTAATAAAATAGCACTGTACATACCTTCGTTTGTTGTAGTTGGTGGCAGAAAAGTGGAGATATACGAACCTTAATGCTTAGAAGGTGAATCCCCTCCAAAAAAATAACGGGTAGCACTTCATCGGAAGATTCTTCGAGTCGAAGTCTCTTTCGGTAAGAAAGCCAACGAGTGGCTAAGCGGTCTTAGTACCCTGAACACAGGGAGTTCGTTCGTGGGTTCACACATCGCTCAGACGAGCTGGTCATGTGGAGTTTTCCGGGTTTTCTCCACATCTGTAACGCCTAAATAGGGGCCAGTTTCCCTTAAAAACACCTCCCAGAAAGCATTCCCCGTAGGCAGATCGCCCGAGTGTTGCGTTACCATAACTTAAATAACAAATGAACTCTTTCCGTAAGAAAAAAGAAATTGATCTAAAGTTGATTGTCTTACTCTTTTAATCAAAATTTTTCTCAAATGCGATAGCACATTGTTGTTTTCTATTGCCACTATGACTTTTTTCTTTCTTGGATTATTGATTAAATATATAAATCACAAAACTGAAAAAAGAAGTATAGCACAAACACTCGGAAAAGCAATGCTTAACTCGCGCATGCCTAACACCAACTAAAATTTGACACAAAATACTGTTATGTTTGTTATCCGAGACAAAATTTTTGCAAAATAAAAGTTCGTTAACCGATTTGGTCATTAACCAGGACGTTCGTTAACCGGGGTTCCACTGTATTTGATAATTTAAATTAACTTTACCTATATCTATATTAATAGTTTTTAGAATATGTTCACTTCAGAAAATATCAATAAATTTCAATTTAATTCTATGAAAGAAAATAAAATTAGAATTTAATAAATATAAAAATAGTAGGTATATATAAATAAAAACTTTGCTCCTGTTTCTTCTGTCATTTTAACACACCAGTGACAGTCCATAAAATTTCACAAACATATTTTAACTTTTTACTTAAATGTATTATTTTGTGAATTTTGGCAAAAACACCAGAGGACACTAATTTCCATTTTTTGCATTTTATTGCAGAGACAGAGCCTCTAAAGAAAGGCCATCTCAGTGTTTATGAAATTTTGTGGTCTGTCACTGGTGTGTTAAAACAACAGAGAAGAAACTGGTTTTTCTTTGTATTTACAGAATATTTTTATATTTATTAAATGTAAATACCATTGATCATATTCTAACTTTTTACTTAAAATTACAATTGTTTTATCACTTAACAGCATGTGTGAATTATGAAGTTGATTGAAACTGATAAATGGAATAAATATGACTCCATTAAAACTATACAATGGATGGAAAGTCTCTAGGCATTGAGAAAGTGCTATAATTTTTGTAATAATAATGCAATCATAATAAAATCTGTGTGCGCATGTACAGCAATCAACCAAATTTTATAATTCCAACTTTGGTGATGTGGGCAATGACCAAGACAGGTCTCTCACAGTGGCAAAAAAGATAGCTGACAGCTTGTCTGTTCACAAGCAAGTGCAGATTGCTGATGCTACGAGGTGTGAAAATCAGTGGTTGCACTGCAGAGATAGTGGTGTATGGTGACGGGACATCATGCAACAATCTGTCCAGAAAAAAATTAAGAACTGTCATTTATAGCTAAAATGACTGTAGGTTCAGTTGTAAACATACAAAGAAGTGGCCATTTATCTACATCATAATGTAAGGAAAATGTGTCATCAGTAGATGACATTGATGCCTACATTGAATTTTAAGATATGCACCTGTATTTTCATTTAATAATGTACAGGTGAAATAATTTTTATCATTTTTGCATTAGAAATACAGAAATTATAATGATTTCTCAATGCCTAGTTACTTTCTACCCACTCTGTTAATTAACTCATTTCATTCAAATTAAGAGAATTTAAATATATTTCATACAATTTATATGAAGTTTAAAGACACAATTCATTCCAATCATAATCATAAGCTATAAGTTGACTGCATTATATTAATCATATATGTATATAGTAATTATACAAATTATTTTAACTATATTTGTTATTGAAAAATGACTATAATTCACATCTATTGAAAAAAACAGTGGTGAAATATTAATATGCAAATGCTATTTCACATTTGAAATAAATTTTTAACAAAATAATAACTTAAGAAAAATTACCTCATTTTGCTGATTATTTGGATTTATAACTGTTTGTAATGATAATGAAAGAACTGTAACTGGTGGGATTAATTCTTTTTCAGTAGCCAAAACAAGATTTTCTGGTTTGGATATTAAAACCTAAAAATTTTTATTTTAATGATTAAATTATATACAAAACTTAAACATTTAGATGAATAACAATAGTATTTCTAAATCTGTACTAAATCAACAACAGTCACTGCATTCTGATTACATGACTGTATGGTGTGAACTTACTGATGATTTTATTCTCGGGCCATTTTTCTTTGAAAATCTCACTCCCGAAGGCCATAAAAAATGCTCTGTCACATGTGCACATTATTATGAATTCATTCAACAGTAAGTCATTAAAAGCATTGCATTGTTCATTCAATGTATCTTGTGTAGTAATTTATAATATAATGTAACTTCTTGACAAATTTGAATATAATGTAACTTTATTTTCATTATTTAAAATAAAAGATCTAAAAATTACCATTACAATAAATGATTTTCAATTAAAACTGAAAAACCTTACCTCAAATTTACACCAACTTACAGGTGGAGTTGAAACAACTAATCACACATTGGAAATATATAAAAATAAAATTAATCACAATAAATAATCTATATGCATTTAAATTACTATATAAAAAGAATTCATTATTTATTAAAATCTTAACTTTATATCATTACATTCTGAATATCGCACTAAATTATTACAGCATTACCTATTTTAATGACCAAAACAATAAGATAATACATACATCCAGATTTTAATCCATTATAATAAGTTTGTAATTGTTTTTGTTGGTTTATAAATAATTTGAAATAATCTGATAAATGACCAAATTAATTTGATACTAGATATGTTCTAATCAAACAGAGATGACTTGTGAATGCATTAACACAGAAAAGTCAGGAAACAAAGTGTTAATTATGTTTAACAATATAATAAATATAATTACAACTTTTAACAAAGATAAAACTTTGCTTCAGTCCTTTCCTTCTGTTGTTTGCACCATCAGCAGTTTATAAAATCACAAAACTCATGGAGACAAGCTTCCTTTTTAGGCTGCTGCCTCTGTAGTAATAAAATGCAAAGTATTGTGATTTTATGAACTGCTGATGGTGCAAACAACAGAAGGAAAGGACTGAAGCAAAGTTTTATCTTTGTTAAAAGTTGTAATTATATTTATCATATTATTAAATGTAAATTACTGTTGGCCATGTTAAATTCATTATTAATTTTATTTAAAATGTTAATTATGTAGTAAAATAAAATAAAAGGTTAAATATTTAATAATAAAACATTGTAAATGATAATGTTGATGAAAGAAAATAGTCTTCATGTTCTTGTTACATAGTTTTTATATTTTCTTTCATTTTCAAAAAATAATAATTAAAACCACTTTTCCATGGGTTTTCAATATTTTTAAAATTTTTTATTAACTTAATTAAAGATGTTAAAATTTTTGTCTTAATACAATAAGCAAATATTCATATTTAATGCTAAAATGAGAAGCTACATAACACAGAAATCCTATAATAAAGGTTTTATTCAAAACAGAAAAATAAGCATACATCATCATCCATGTTTTGGATAATCCCATCTCAATAATTACAAATAAAAATAAATTAATAGCTAACTACAATGTTTAATTTTAAGATAATGTGAAATGTTAAATATATAATAATAAAGTAATTACTTACCAGGACATTTAATTTCTAACCAGCAAGGACCTTTCAATTTACAATCTAATAATAACTGTTCTAAACTGGATGTATTTGTACCAAAAATATGAGAAAATGTATTTCCACTAACATCAGCAGGCAGAGCAGGAAAGTTTGCCTAAAATTAAATTTTACTTATCATATAGCATTCTTTTACTTATATATTTTTTAAATCAACAAATTCTTTTGATTTTTTTAATGCATACTTAGTATAATAATTAATTATATACGAGGTCTGTTCAAAAAGTATCAGACTTTTATTTTTTCCGTGTAAACCAAAGATGCGCGGGAGGCCTCTTTCGGTGGAGTTATGGAGGGGACAGTCATGCACAGCCCTGAATTTTTTCCCGCCTGCAGGAAGCGTCAGTCATTGGCAGTCGGCCCATGAGTGAGGTCATGTAGCGAGCTCTCGTCGGATTCCACTAAGTTGGAAAATGACTGAACAACGTGAGCAGCGATATTACATCAAATTTTGCCAAAAACCTTGGCGATACCCGAGTGTAAACCATTCGCAAGATTCAGCAGGCTTTCGGGGACGATCCTCGAGGCCAAAAAAAGCGCGGCAGGTCCGCAGCAATATCAAGGTCATGTTGACAGTTTTTTCGACACTCGTGGGGTGGTGTATTGTGAGTACGCACCACGAGGCCAAACCATCACAAAGGAGTACTACACCAGGAGGTCTTTCGTCGTCTTTCTGATGCAGTGCGATGCAAACGACCAGATCTGGGGTCGATCAAAACTTGGCAGCTCCATCGTGATAACGCATCCGCCCATTCTGCGCATCTGATTCGGGCTTTCGTCGCCAAACACAACACTCATGTGGTTCGTCACACTCTGTACTCTACCCACATGGCTCCATGTGACTTTTGGCTATTTCCCAAGCTGAAAATGCCACTAAAAGAAACCCAATTTTAGTCGAGAGAAGACATCGTGTGGAATGCGACGGACCGGCTGATGGCCATTCCAAAAGATGCGTTCCAGCAGTGTTTCCAGCAATGGCAGGAATGCTGGGAGAAGTGTATACACTACCAAGGAGACTACTTTCAAGGGGATTAGGGTTTTGTATCTCAAAATCAATAAATTTATATTTGCCGACCAAAGGTCTGATACTTTTTGAACAGACCTCGTATATATATAAATTAAAAACAAATGTTTGAACAATATATCATTTAAATTATGTAAATTATGTAAAAATCTAATCAATAAACAAAAATTATTGATTAGATATAACTTTATAAAGATTTATTCCAAGGATTAATGTAGTAGTAGGTATAGCGACCAATAAATTATTTTATGTTTAATTAATTGTGACATCATTTTGTGTTTAACGAAAACAAGCCTCTGCAGATTTAATTCTTTTACGTCATTAAATAAATCCTTTATTTCTTCACATTTATTTTCACATATTTTATATACTATTTCCTCACAAGCAAATAAGCTTAGGGCATTACTGCACATGGACAAAAACAACAATCTGATATGAAAATACAATAGCATAGTCCCAGCATTATATTTTTTGAATTGTTAATATTATACACAATTTCCTCGTGCACTTGTGTTTGTTACACTTCAAATATCACAATACCACCATATATAAAATAAATACAAAAAAATTTTAGAAATAATAATAGTAACAAGCAATTATTTATTGTGGCATCATCACAATGCCAGGCTGCAATTTTTAATCATATTTTTTATTTAAGTTCAAATATATGCTCTCAACCTAAAATTAGTAATATCTTGTCCCTGTACATCATACTTTTCCTTTAACAATAGCATCAAGTCAGTCATCCATCTAACACTTTTCGGGGAAAATTTTTGAATTGAAATAACATGACTTCCAGTTTGCATCGGAAGTTCATGTATTAATTGGGGCCTGCTTCCTGGAATCTTTCCAGATTGGTCTTGGCTTTCACATGACTAAATCAATTCTCGAGATTAAAGGACAGACAGTCTGACAGACAACAGTAGGAATTTATAAGTCTACAATTTTCAAAAATTGAAAATTGTGTGAGGTTCTGGATAGGTCCAAACCTTCACTGAAATTTATGTTAAAATAATTTTTTAAAGAATAAAACTAGAAGCTAGAAATCATTTTTTTGTATGAAAATATGATGCAAACCAATAAGCAATAGAAGAATGTAAGTCCTAAGATCGACCATCTCCAGTTGAATTAAACATTGATTTTGACCTCTTCTGTGAGCTAAGGCTGATATCTTGGTTACACTTAGTAATGAGTGATCAACCTTGTTACACTTAGTAATGAGTGATCAACCAGAACGAGGAAAAGTGACCAATCATAATGGACAATTGAGGACAGAAAAAATCCTGAAAATTCGAGGACATGACGGCTTCTTCTCTCAAAAGTTCTGAGTGTCAGACCAAATGTTGTGTATGTGTCTCATGCCCATCTTCATTTCCATCTACCATTCTCGGATTGACATCTTCCCATCATAGGAAGTCGACTGCATTGTCCTGAAGTCATCAAGGGAACTGTCATTTGCAAACCAGAAACACTCCTCCTTTTGGAACTATCTTGGAAAGGAGAGGAAGACTCAGAGGCTGCTGTCGACTTAGAACTTCCAAGATGGCAGATATCTTGTAAGCTCCTTTTGTGTCAAATAAATGATTTCTTGTAAACCTAGAGTCTGTCTGGGTACTGATTGCACCCAAATGTGACCCTCTCAATTCCTCATCAGTCCATCACATCCTTGTTGGACACCTTACAATTGCAATCCAATAATAATGTGGTAAAATAATAATGACTACATAAAAACATAAAAACTAAACTAAAATTTCATAAGTTTGAACCTACATCATATAACTTCAGTGACCTAGTGTCTTATTTGCTTGGCTATCACCACTCTTGGATATGAAACTTCCAAATACTTATAAGCTAAACACTAAATTTTCAGATACCCATTTTTTGGAATCACTTGAGAAGTGGGCCCTATTATTTGTACAAGGAGCTGTTTGTGTTTAAGACTACATGCTCACTAAAGTTCCATTCAAATTGGAGACCAAATGTCTGGTTCTCTCCTTGTGACAGCTTAACATATTACTTTTGCTTTCCAGATGCCAAACTGATAAAGCTACTGGCACTTGCATTAATTAGTAAGTAAAACTGGTGACAATAAATAATATGAAATGGTGAAAAAAAATTAAAAACTGACTAAATAGTGGTGTTATTTTTAAATTTTCCAGAGTGACCCCTGAATAATGTATAGGTTTAATAGTGTGCTGTTTTTCTCTACAAGAGTTACAGCTTCATGTAATTGTAATGTTTCTTATTTTTTTATAGAAATACTTCTTGTAGTGTCTGTATTTGTATTCCATTTACGAAGAATATGCTAAGGTAATATCTGTAAGGCTTTGTCCTCCCTCTTTACAAAGTAGAGTCAGTCTTTCTGTGGACAATTTAGGATGATGCTTGTTGTTTTATTAATGTTGCTCATGTTTTCTTTTAAAGTTGTTCTAATTCTGTGTACGCCCAATTTATAACACCAAATAGGTATTAGGACGAAACAAGTGTTTATTGTTTTAAATGTGTTGTTATTATTAATGTTGTTATAATTATTATTAGTATTGCAATTAATTTTCAAGTTTTGAGACATGCTAATTCTGATAAAATTAAATAATTGATAACAATATCAATAGTTAAAATTTTAAAAAATCTAATACGAGGGGGAAACCAAAAAAAAAAAAAAAACTGGATTTTTTGTATAAAATCTTTATTAACTTTTTTACAAAATTTCTTCAGTCACCTTCAAAGTACTCTCCATTAGATGCGATGCACTTGTTAAGTCTTTTTCCCCACTGTTTGAAGCATCTCTGGAATTCTTCAACCTTGATATCGTCCAATGCCCTTAGTGAAGCTGTTTTTATCCCCTCCACATCATCAAAACGCTTTCCTTTTAGATTTTTCTTCATTTTCAGAAACAGAAAAAAGTCGTACGGGGCTAGGTCTGGTGAATACGGAGGGTGGGGAACAACAGGCCATCCCCAGGAGGCCAAATAATGGGTCACTCGTAGGACCATGTGTGCAGGGGCGTTGTCGTGACGAAGGAACCAGTCACCTGCTCGCCAAAGTTCCAGGCGTTTCCTTTGCACATCCTCTTGCAGATGTCTTAACATTTTTTTGGCAAATTTTTTCAATGCTTTCATCATTTCGAGATGTTGAAGGATGACCAGAACTTCACAGGTGGAACAAAACAACAGTAAGAGAAACACAACACTATGCTCAAACGTAAACCTACAAACTGACGCCATTTGCACAGCTGTTTCGTGAAGGTCTCTACTAACCCCATGTAACGGGAGAACTCTCTACTACGTCTATGAATGGCAACACGCTCTCAGTTCAATTTTTTTTGGTCTCCCCTCGTATACATTAAAAAAATATCTTTTAACAATTTATACAAAAAAGTAAATCTGCACTGAGCTCTGAAATTCCTATAAAACCAATTTTTCATTGAGGAAATACAGATTATAAAAATACATAATTTAGTTTATAATTAAAAAAAAATTCAAATCTTTTATTCTACTATTAAAAATACTTATTTAAAAATCATATCTGTTTAAATTTAAAAATTTATAAAACCACATATGAATGATACATACTGAATATCTCACTTCAAGATATTTTGCTTTATAAGGAACATCTTTTTTTTCAAAAGCATAACATTTTGATGTAACCTATAAAAAATTAATTGAAAAATTAAATTCTCATAAATACAACATAACAAAAATATATGTTTAATTAATGTATCTATATATTTCTGTATTGTTTAAGCTTGATATAAACTCCAGGTATAGTGTTATGTTTCAGATATGTAGATGACTATTTAATAATTTATAACTCCCAAGAAATCAATAGTAGTGCAATTCTGAAAGTAGCAGAAAATATAGATAAAAATATTAAGTTTGATATCAAAGAAGAATGTGGGAATAAATTAAATTTCTTGGATATAATTTTTGAATGAGCCAACCAAGTGAGCCAACTAGTTTCACATACACCATTTTTGAAAAATCTTGTAATATTAAAAAAACAATAGATTTCTGCTCAAACTGCTCGATGAAAACTAAAAAGGGTGTATATTATAGATTTAAAGAAAATTTTTAATAGAACTACATAAGAACAAGATATAATACAAGGAGTAACAAAAGTTAATAAAAAATATTTATTAAATAATTACCCAAACCTAATATTGAAGAAATTGTACAACCACTTCCTCATTCACAGGTACGATATAAAAAATATTAAACTGGAAGCAGTTTACATAAAATTACCTTACAAAAAAAATATTTTTGAAAAATGCTTAAATAAAATGTGAAAATTTAATCTATGTACAGCCCTCACATTATGCAATAAAGTAAATATATTCCACAATAAGATTTGTACAAAAACTAAAACAGTAAAAAAGATTATGCAGGTATCATTTATTCTTTACAATGTACATGCCAATCCCATATTATTATATAGAAGAGATAGGTAGAACCTTAGGTAAAACATTAAAAGAACATGATGTTGCTATAAGTCTTAAACATAAACAATCACCATGGTATCATCACAAAGAACAGACAGGTTGCACAATTGATAAAAACCAGATTAAAATTTTACTTTATGAAAAGGACATATACAAAAGGTAATTTAAAGAACACAGCAATCAAGAATAGTTTACATGAAGGCAATCTGCTAAAGACATGTGAAGAGATACAAGTCATCAAGAGGTGGTATGACATCATCTCTTGATTGTGGATAGGTCAGGGAGCAGTAAATCTATAGACCACAAGGTGGTTACACTTTAACACAACATGAAGTTTACTTTTAAAGACTAATGGCCTATTATGATTGCAGAAAACATCCATAATCTAATGTACTATACCAGTCCGTATCAACTGCTGTATGTATTGGTGAAATATGTTCCATATAATGTTCGCGTGCTTACGTTTTTAAGATGGTTGATTCAATACAAAGTAAGATATTATTATTACGTTCAGTTTTATTATCATTTTTATGTTTAATTAATTTTGTACTTATATCTTGCTCTTAATTTTAGTTACTGATGAAGGGCTGTAAAATGTAAGTCAGTCCAAAATGCCTCTAGTTACGTATGTAATCAACCAAAATAAACATAATTAAACTGTAGTTTTGGATCATTGAATTACTGTAGCATTCTTATACACCTGCAGATGCAAGATTACAAAGTTCCCAAGAATTTTCTAATTAAAAAAAGAAGCTGTTTAATGAATTTATAATTCTACGTTAAAATCAACAGAAAACTCAGACTACTTTTAAATACAAATGACCCACATGTTATCCACACAAAATTATGGTATTTATAATGTTTTATAATGTTTATGGTACATAAACACACTATGTTTTCTCAATTCTAATTTAATGCCCACTTTTTTTGGACTTTTCTTGATTCCAAAATTGGAGTTCACATTAGAAACAAGTGTACAAAAAGTTGACTTAATGCAGTTTCATTCATTTCATTTACTTCTCACTCTGCCCAGCAATTTGCAAATATTACATCATTGGTATAGACATGGCACACATTACAATTTGATGGTCTTTTTGAACTACAGTAAGAAAAGTGAACAATTTCCAACTGTGAATTTCCTATGAAGCTAAGTTTAAGTACAGAGTTATTAGCTATGTTGAAGAACATGTAGATGGATATTTTAGTATGATACTATGTATATGAAAAATTTCATGCTGTTGCATATTAACATGAAAGTTCTTAAAACTTTCTAGGTAATTTTGATTGTGATTTTGCATTAGTTGGCAGATCCTCTGTACTTGATAATGGAGTCATAAATGAATATATTCAGAAATGTAAACATCATGAAGCACTGTAAACATGACAATAAACATTTTTCAAAAATGCATTCATTGTTGTTTAAATATATTAACTTCACATAGCTGTATGAAGTTAATATATTTAACTTCACACAGCTATTAACTTCATGTGCACATTACGTTTACAAGTTAACTTTTTTTGATTTTATTGTCTCCAAAATCAAGTGTGTATCAGATTTGCTAGCGCATTAGAATTGATAAAACATGTTATATTAAATTTTGTAGTAGAGTAAAGAAGTTTAATTTATGAAGCTAAATGAAGTATAATGAATTTTATTCAGATGAATATCATTTAAATTATAGCAAATTTTTATACTTTACAAAATCCATCAAGACAATTTAAATTTTAAAAATAGTAAAATACACACAAGTATCAGTTTAAAACAAATAAAATAAAATAAACATGGAATTATAAACAACAGAAATATAAAATCAAACACAAAGCTAAACATGCCTGATAATATTAAAAAGATAAAATATAATCTATTTATAAATTTCTAATTGATTTTATAAAACTTTTTTAAACCTTATTTGCAGTATCTTGAGAAAAGCAATGTATTTAAACAACATATGTCAATCAAAATTAAAACAATTTTTTAAATATGAAGTGAACACAAATATTCATAAGAAAAACCAAAAATATTTGAGTTCATTTAAAATGATCAGAGGATAGAATAAATGATAAAAGTTTATCAAATAATATTGGAATTTTAATTAGGATATTCTAAAGAAAATTTGTTCTCTCTTTCATATAGGAACATATAAAACAAGGAGAAATAAAAAATATTATATTATTATATATTAAAACAAGGTATTAAAAAAATTTAATATGTAACTTACTAAATAAAATCTTAAACAACATACCTTAGTTTTAAATTCATCAATTTTATATTTTTCTGCAATAATATCCTTGAATTCCACATAAACTTCTTTTAATAATTTTGATTCCTCTTGTTCATAAGTTTCAGACGTATCATCAATACACTGAAATTTAAAACAATGCTATTCTGATATTAAATTTTAAAATATATACAGTCAACTTGTCTTAAAATGAACACCGATAAAGCAAATTTTGCTGTTGCTCTGGCAAAATGCTATTGTCATATCATTAATTTTCACATGATAAAGCCAACAAAAATTTCATCAGAATTTGTTAAACTGTTCACAACCCCAGGAAATAACCCCATTTCCAATAATGATTACTTTTAACCAACTAACATTTTCACTTTTTAAAAACAAATTTTTAAAAAGTGAAAATGTTAGTTGGTTTCACTTTTCACTTTTTAAAAATTTGTTTTTAAAAAGTGAAAATGATAATTTATTTGAAAAAATGTTAAATTAAAATAAAAACAGTTAAACAGATTAGTAAACATATTCTACAATTTAATCAATTTTTAAAAACATTTTGCTCATTTATATAATCTTACATGTTGTATGCACAATCTATTAAATGGGTACCTGGATATAAAAACAGTTACCCAATGTTCAGCATTATCCATGCAGCATACAATAGAATCATATGTAGAAGTGGTGGAAGTAGTTTAAGAAGCATGCAAATCAAATGCCAATGATCTGCATCTCAGATGAACAAAAAAGAATGTAGTATTTTTAATTATTTTTGGTATCTCATTATTAGTGCATTATGAATTCACTTCAGAAACCAAATTAAGGAGAGCTACATTAGTACTCACAACTTTCTTCAACTTTCTTTCTTCAAGAACTGGTAAGATGTAAAAAGATAGCCTTTATACAGCAAATTTTAATTTCATTAATGTAAATAGAAATAACTGTCTTTTTTGGTGTGTTTTCAAATAATATAGAAAAAATATATAAATCAATGATACATTAGCAAGCAATTTTAATGAAATTACTTCATCTTGTTCAGATAAAAAAGTTCTTTTTTTCAAATTCATTCCTTTTTGTAAAGAAAATGTGGTTTAAGTTTACCAAAAAATACTTTAAATATATATTTAATTGATATATTTTTTTGTAAGATTACATTAATTTTGAAAAATGAATATCCAAAAGCCAATTCTTTGCAAATAAAATTAGTCATGTGAAAACAGCATTACTATAGCAAACAAAGAACTGAATTTTCTATAATGATAAATTTTTCTACATATAAAGTTTGTTCTTTGTAAATGAATGTCTAGTAGAATATTTTAATCCTTTTCTTCCTCAATCTCTACTTTTTTCAACCTGACTCCCTGTAAATTTTTGTGTATTTTCAAAGTCAAAAGAAATAATAAATTTCATCAATTCTGTTCAGCAGACATTAAAACTACTCTGGCTAATTATATCAAAAGTCAGAAAAAAATTAATTTCAGAAGTGCTTTAATAAATAATGCACAAAAATCAGCAAAATTTGTATTGTTAGAGTTGAATATTTTGGACTGTGACAGAGACTGATGTTATGTAAAAGAAGGTTTGATATGTATAAATAACTTACAAGTTATTTATCAATCAAGTTTGCTTTCTTTTTTGGGGGGTAATTTTGTCTCAAAAAATTAATTTTATTAATAAATTGTAAATTAGAATATTGTGGTGTTTTCCAGAAATAAACATATTAAGTGAATATCTTAAAATATAATCTTTTTATTTTTTCATTTCAGAACAAACTTTTATAGTACTTACATTAAAACGTGGTAGTATAAATATTTTCCTTTGAATGTTTTCCACTGTGACACAACAACTAACAAATGAATCTGCTTTCTCATACCAAATTTTTCCAAAAAGATATACTTTACCTATAAAAAATGTTTTCATATTTATTTGACTTTTTTGAAACTAACCAATATTAAACTTTAAATACAAATTTATTTTGAAATTATCTTAATTATGAAATTTGTTTATAAATTACATTTTTTAAGGCATTTATATAAGCAGATTTCTCTTTGGCTAAACATAATTGAATAAACTATTTTCATTTAGTAATTGAAACAAGTTACATTTCAGACATATATAAGATTGAAATAAAAGTGTTCAATAAATTCTTGAATGAACAAAATTCAATAAAAATAATAATAAAACTATTTATCAATTTTTACTTACCAAATTTATTGTTAAAACACAATAAATTATTTACATTATCCACTAAATAATGCTTTTCATAATTATAGTTTCATAAATTGTTATTTTAAAATTATTTTTTTTATAAAATTTAGCATATTTATAAATATTTCACTAATTTATTAAAAAATATGGTAATTATAAATTATTTTTTTAATTTAATGTAATAAAAAGAAAGTGAGAATGAAGAGAGATAATTAAATATCGCACTGTTTTTATAATAATTAGAACAAATTTAAAAAGAACTTATTTTTTGTACTTGGGAGTACAGAAAATAAGTAAATCTTACAAAAAATATCTATTTTTATAAGATTTCTTTTAACCTATACAATTTTAATATGAAAATACAGTCAAGTCCACATAAGTCGACACCCCAAGGGGAAGTGGATATGTGTCGAGTTATCGATATGACGATTAAAACAAAGTTAAAAAAAACCACAAAACTACAATTAGGAAAATACAGTAGTGCTTTATACAGTACATGCAATGTATCTCTCTGACCACCCGTCCCTGGCACTAAAATTGCTTTCTACTCCAAGTACCTCAGTGATTTCCATCACTTTTTGTTTCAGTATTGGCCCTGAACAGGAAGATTCAACAAACAAATTTGCTTTAGCCAACGTACCAGAGCATCTTCGACATTTCTGTACTGTGACTTTCTCTAGTATTTTCAAGACAGTTGCGACAAAGACCCAAGAAAAAGTTTCTTAATTACCCCTTTTTTCTTCAGAATTCTCACCAATGTTGTTCTTGAAAAGTTTTCTTGTTTTGCAAACTCGGCTTGCAAAGTTTTATTACATTCAAATTCAGATACAAGTTCATATTTTTCCTTCAGCGTAAGCATTGTTAGGATTCCAATACTCATTTCTAACAGAAATGTGAAACACTTGCTGCAAATAACACATGAATAAAAGATGAGAAAATGGAAAATCAGATTCCGGTGTAAACTCATTTTTTTCAGGAGGGGAGTCAACTTATCAGATGTATAAATGAGTGTGGGACAGAAAAAGTATGGCAATTTATCCAGTGGAACCTTGCTTAACGAGCTCTTCTCATAATTCACATAACAAGCAAAACAAATTGTAAAAAAAAAAATGACTCGCTTAACAAGTGACAAGGAGAGGGAAAGTTTCAGATTGTCACATGCTACATCAGTCTGTGTTTAGCAGTCGTTCTGCTAGCATCTTAGTGTTGCTTGTGATCACACATTTTTCCAAACTTGTGTTCAGACATATTACATATAAACATCAACAATCATAGCCCATTATACAGAGTGTTTCAAAAAGAATCATCTGATTTAAAATGATTATATTATGAAAACTAATGAAGACACACACTTAAGAGTATTTATATTACAGGGCTAATATGACTCCCCCTTTCGATGCATGGCATGTGTCTCTCTCAAGCTGTATAATTTGATATGGCTTGCTCTGTTCCCCATATTCTAACATTATGGTGGTTTATCTTCCCACTTAAATGAAAAGTAGCCTTGTCAGAAAACACTAAGTATCTTACAAAATTGTAATCTTCTGCCTCCTTGTTGAGGATAAATTCACAAAAGTCAACACAACTGTGTTTGTCATCTGCTTGAAGAGCTTGCATTAACTGAATCCTGTACAGTTTCATAATCAAACGTCACCGCAAAACATGCCAGACAGACGTTGTGGCATGGAAAAGTTTAGTTCTCTATTGGTATGGACCTACACTTTGCAAAGTGTAGAACACAAAATGATTTCTGTTGTCCAGTCACCATCTTGAAAATATGAAAGGGAAAGGTGAACAAAGTGCACAGGTGCTGCCAATCTGCAACTGTGTAAAACTCAAGAATTTCCTCTTTCTAACAGTATATTATTTAATCAAAATGAATTAAAAAGCTGAATAATTATGATTTTTTTTAAATTGGATGATTCTTTTTGAAACATCATGTATAATAAACATGCCAAACGATAAGCCAAATTGTAAAAACTGTAATTAAATATTAAAAATTTTATATTTATAGGCAGTTAGCTTCCATAGGCAGTTATGCTTCCATCTTATATTAAATGTAATACAGTAGAGTCCCGAAAACTCGGCACTCGATAACCCGGCAGTCCAGATAACTCGGCCACACACTGGCAGGACAAAAAAACCCCTAGTTCATTTTCATTATAGACAGATTTATGATTCATAAAGTATTTTTCTGAGGTCTGTCTTATCCAGTAAATTACTGTACACTGTGTATTCATTAATTTTCATTTTCATGTAGTAATGGCTCTATGCCTTCATAAAGTAGATATTTTTCCTTTGTTTAAGGGTATTTGGGCAGTTTATTCTTTGTTGTATTCTCAAACAAACAATACATACAAGTACAGTACAGTATTTTCTGAGGACTCCACACTCGTACTTATTTTTTTACCCCATTCCTGATAACTCGGCATTTTCACAAACTCGGCCACCCTTCGGTCCACATTAGGCACAGTTTTCGGGACTCTACTGTAATTATAAATAATTAATTTTTGTTTAGACATTTCTAAAATTTAATTTGGAATTGGTTATTAACCTGTCCTACATTGATCCCGAAATATTTGTGTTGACCTCATTGACCTATGTGAGCGATCCCGAATATTTCCATGTTTACATCAGAACATTTTTCATACTAGATGTCGCTTTGTGTCACAATTTTTATATTAAAATAAACTTTTAAAATAAAATTTTTTTCATTTTTATATTATTCAATATATATATTTTGTTTGTGAAACATAAAAAAATGATTTTTTACGATACAGTAAACGTGATTATTATTTAAAAAAAAAAATTTTTGGACGAAAATTCAACATGGTGTCACAGGCAACAAATAAAAATTTCAACATTGAATAGGTTAAATTTAATACAAGATGGAAGCATAAATACCTACCGCTAGTCAAATTAATTAATTTTTAATATTTAATTATAGTCTTTACATAACCCAAAAATTTGGTATATTATTTGGCTGTTTTTGAGACATTTTTCTGATTTTTTTGTTTTCTGCAAATCAAATTTGCATTCCAGGTTGGTTCATTCCACTCTAGAGGAAATGATGATGATTCATGCTCCTTAACAATGTATATTGTATAATTTTTTTTGAATAAACATTATACATAAAATATTTGAGTATTTTTTTGGCATGGAACACATTATCGTACTTTACATTAATTTATTAATGATTGTTTCATATTACGAGTAATATTCTGAAATTAATTATGCTCCTTAAGCAAGGTTCCACTGTATTTTGTAAATAGTTTTAGGTAATTGTAAAATTTTCCCCAAGACAAGATCAATTCCTAATGGCATGAATATTGATATCAGATTGTTAATGATTGAAACTAACGATTTAGTAATTAATTTAACAATTAATTAATTTTCAATGTTATCTTATTATATTCTATTGTTTTAGAGGTATATTATAAAACTAATTTTTGTAAGCAAACTTTCTTTTAGTTTAACAAATTAACAGTTTGCAAAAATAAAGTTAATAATTATTATATAATAAACAAAAACAAATAAAAAAATAATAATAATATATACAAACAAATAAATAAATAAATAAATAAATAAATACAAAGCATGTAAAGAAATATACAAGAGAAATTCACAAATGTATAAATTCATAAAAAAAAATTTTTTCTCTTTAATTTCAGTTTATAATGAGACTATTAGTCAATAATATACAAATCATCATCTTAATTGAGTAAAACTTATTAAATTTAGATGATTTTTCAACTATTTGATAATTACAACAGTTACAATATAAGAACAGTTTGTTATAAAACATTTTGAGGTAAATACACTTCTAAACAAATACATCTGAATATGGAAAAATAATATTTAGTGACAATTAAATAAAATAAAAATTTTAGTTGGCATACAAATCATTTAAAATGATTTGTGAACCTGTGATTATAAAAATGATCTGTCATATATTTTTCATTTGGAAATATTTCATCTTCTGAATTTGTAAAAAATTTTTAAAATATTTTATTATCATAAAACACGAGTTTATTTACTCTGCTAAGTATTTTTAATGTAATTGTACAATTTTACAAATAATTTTTAAAATAAATTTTAATTGTTGCATATTTAATTGTTAATATTTATTACATACCTGGATGCTTAAAGTAATCTTCATATGCATCAATCCAAAAGAATTTTAGAATTTTTTCATTATTTGTATTGAATGTTAAAGGAAGATTTGAAGAATCTACAACAACTTCAGGTAATGAAACACATTCTGTTGTTGTCAGTCCTAGTAATTGGCTTCTTTTGCTAAATTTCAAAAATAAATTTAATTTCATGATTAAAATTTCACTTTTTCTTTATTTTACTAAACTTTTTTCATAATATTTATATACTTTGACAAAAATTTAAATTAATCCAATGAATGTATGCATTTGAGTTCAGCTTATATATCAGAATATATGGTATTTAAACTTGTATATTTTTAATATATTTATAATAATTTTAAAAATATAAAGATTATTACAATCTTTTAAACTGTTTCAGTTTTCTTTACTTGAATATGGTGACTTAAATATTCAAGGTTCAATGTCAAAATATTAAGTGCTTTTAAAAAAAATATAGTTATGATATATTTAGCAATATTACATCTGTAAAGGCAGTCTTCAATTTTTGAATGTAATGCATTCCTGAAAAGTGCACAAAAATTGAATAATAGGACTGCATGCTAAAAGAAATTCCATAAAACAGAGCTGAACAGAAAAATTATAAAATCTAAGAAAGTTTTAATTTTTTACTGCAAATAATGCATAATATGTAACAACACATAAAACATTATTTAAAATGTTAAAATTATACATTAAACATAAACAATAAAAATTAAATTTCATAAATGAGCTAGATGTTTGCTAAAAATTATTAACACATTAATGAAACCAAAATCGATAGGAGTAAATAGAGAGGTTGCGACTGATGTTTTCATTGCAAAAATGTGATCATCAAATGTTCAGCACCACCACCCTGTAAGCCTAGAAGTTTGACAATGGTATTTGGAACATCAAGCATAATTCCACTGACATTCCAAAAGCCATTGTCAAACTTTTAGGCTTACAGGATGGCAGCACTGAACATCAGATATTCATGTTTTAGTGATGAAAACATCAGCCACAATCTCTCTATTACATAATGGTTCAAAACTTTTGTTTTCAGCAGAGAATATACAAATGAAAATTTGGCATACAAAGAGCAATTTAGAAATATTAAAGTATTATATATATGAAAAAGCAAATTGTCTAAAAGTCAAAGACTGTGGCTGTACATGATTCAGACATTAATAATATTTAAAAACTTGCCTGTTTTTTATTTCTGTACTTTCTTCTGGAAAAGAACACATTTTATCATCAGGTTTTGTATCTGTATTTACAGTTGTTTCTTCAAAATCCATTTTATCTTGATTTTCATTTTTATATTCTAAATATTATAAATGGTATTAATATAATCTATTTTAACTTTAAAAACCAACATTATAATCAAATTTGACATACATGTATCCCTCATACAACATGGTACTTCTACAAAAAAATTTTGCTCTAACATGACTGGAAAATTAGAGATATTCCATGGTTTCCAGTTTTGCTCTAACACAGTTTGAAAATTTGGAAAATCTCCTTACAAAATTTCACAATTTTTAGGAACAAACTCCATTCATTATTCAATATTTTTTTCTTCAAGTAAGCATATGAGTCACTTTAATTTGCCAAAAGATATATTGAAATTTTCAATTTGTTTTGTGCCTTTTATCAGGTTTACTTTGATAATGCAATTTTTTCTTTCTTGTCCTAGCTTACCTATCAACCAGGTGTTGTTGTTGCTTGCAGACTTTAGCCTTTAAGACTGTCACTGTGTTTTATTTTTATAGATTAATCTTTGTATTTAATAAACTTTATTTAAACATGTTTAGGTAAGTGTTATTAAACTTTTTTTAATTGTGGGTAAGCAATCATTTGTAAAAACAATGAACAAAATACACAGATATCACTGTACTCAAACTGTTCCCAACTCGAACAATTCAGTATTTAAACACAAATTCTGGAGAATAAATTGTTCAGTACTCAATTGAACAAATGAAACCCACTAAAACAAATTTTTGATTAATAACATATTTTTATTTTCTCATACATAAAAACTTTTATGGAAAAAATAAAAAAAATGAAGATGTTGCTGATATGTCTGACCAAGATCAAGAAAAAAGCTCAGAAGATACCCTTACTTAACTAAAATACTAAAGTGTAATACAGTACTTTTAATTTGTTACTGTTAGTTAATTATTGATTGCTTTAATAAAACATATATAGGTATACCTCGAGTTACGTAGTTCTCAATTACAGGTTGTTTGTCAAAAAAAATATATGGAAAAATAAAAATCAAGTTTAAATCATTTTATTTGACTTTGTCTGTCTGCCACAAATATTGAAATCGTAATATCACTAGAAAAGTGTTAAAAGCACATAAAATCATATTAAAATGCATACATTTACAGTAAATGTTAATATAATCATCATAAATCATAGAGAACAAAATATGAAAACATCTGTGACTCTGTGTTTTCATCTTATTTAGAGATCTTTAAGAGCTCAATATTGGCATTTTCCACAGTAGTTCCAATATCTACCATTTGGCGTCATTGTCAGTGCCACTCGTTATTGGTAAATTTAACGTAAATTAGTTTATTTTTTACTATTGCAAAATAATTTTAATACCTGTATTTGTTATTTAATCTTACAAAATCATCTTATTTTATAATGTCTTAAAGCAAATCACATTCACAAATAAAAGAGTCCACGATGTACTGTACTGTACTGTAAACATAGCCAAATTGTAAACATGTATATTTACAAGTATGTACAGATGTACTGTACGCATATTCGTAAATTTGGATTACTTTTTTCCTGTACTATATTAAAATTTATTTGTTCGTAAGCTTAAAATAGATTCTTATTAATCATATATTATTAAAAATACATTTATAAATAAAATACAGAACCGGGTATAGCATAGTGACAAGTAAATTCGACTTACATTGTTTTTTGACTTAAGTCGCCTCTCCTGGAACCAATTACTGATGTAAGGCGAGGTATACTTGTATATCTTATTAACAAAAAAGAACAGTATACTTTTGTTAACTTTTAGAACCTAACCCTATGTTTTGCATTAGTTCTTTATCTTGTATAGCACAGATTTGCATAACACCACTTTTTTGGAACATAACTACCATGTTATAGAAGGAATACCTGTATTTGAAATATAAACATCACCTCAAATCTAAGTTAAATAATAATGTCTACTTTATGTAATTTTTAAAAATATGTAGGAATGAAATAATTTTTTTAAATATTAAATAACAATTCATTAAAATGTTAAAATAATAAATTATAACTTTATACCAATATTATATTATACATTATAAATTGTTTTTAATGCTATCGTAACTCATCATTGCACTTAAACCAGTATGATCTCTGATGATGGGACAAGTGATCCACAGGTAATTTAAATTAATAAAAATTAAAATTTTGTTCAATGATGATTCACTTTTAATAGTTTACTTCCAATTTAATTAATTATATTTCCATATGTATTCAAAGCATGCTTTTAGATTTATTATGTTATGAATGGCACAGTATGTCCCAAATGTTGACAATGGGAATACCTACAAAGATTTTAAAAAATCAGGCTTACATAACATAGTGATCCATAGAATTTTTTCAGACATTTTACTGGTCTTTAAGCTTAAAAAATTAGTGTTTCTCAACTTTAAAAAGATTGAGAAACATGAACTTAAAACTATGAAACAAAATACAATAAATTCTCGTTTCATATTAGATTGAAACAAGAACATAACATAAATTCTTGTTTTCACAGAGATGGAAAATGGTTAAGTTAACCCTAAGATGCACAAAAAGTAATTCTGACAATTAATATTCTGATCTAATGCCATTAATGAAACTGATACTGAAGTCAGCAAACCATGCTTCTCCTGCTTCTGATATTGCAAACACAGAAAACTACACTAAATGCTTCTCACTGTGATGAATATATCAATTTGTATGTACAAGGTATTTTTGTATAATAATGTTTTCAATACTGCATAATACAATTCTGTTCTGTGTATTCAGAAACATTAGACTAAAATGCTATTCACTGTAGTAAACACATTTCATATTTTTCTATTAATTGTAAATAGCTACATATCATCTGTAATCATCTGGATCTTTTTGGAATGAAGTACAAATTTATACTGACCTGCTGACATACAACCCCTACCTAAAACAAGACTATATTCTAATTTTAATCATCTTTAATCATCTAAATTACTTTTACAAATAATTAACAATGAGCAAAATCCTGCTAAAAATAACTGAAGAAAAAATGAAAAATATTGATTTTTAATAAAAACCATGCAAACTTTTTCTATTTTATCATGATTTTTTGTAAAGACTGTGTGAGTTTCTACTAATTTGTCTGAAGTGTAAACTTTTAAGTTCTTTACATTGCAGAAACATAATCCTAAGTTACCAAATTTTATCAATCTTTGAATTTGGACATGTTCAATTTGTAATGAAAAATGTCATCAACTACAGATATTATTATTCAATGAGTTTTGTACATGCTGTATTCTAGACATAACTTTAATGGTTTAAATACACTTAGAAAATCAATTACTTCCAATGATTTAGCCTGGATTAAAGTATAGTGAAAAATGTAATATACTGTACCTCAAATAAAATCTCAGTACTTACTCCAGTACATGATTTAATAAATATAAATATTTTCAGCTTTATTTAAGAATCTTTCAGGCAGTACAGTTGTTCCATCAAACACAACAAAATTTGTAAAATAAAAAAAGGTCTTAAAGTATTCTACAAGAATATTCCATTCACATAGTGATATAATTTAAAAGGAATGTTTCCATATGGGTCAGGATGCATATTCAAAATTATCACAAGAGATCAAAACAAATATTAAATTAACATAAAAATGACATAATTTTCATCCTTAAGCCTTAAAACCATGTCTTTGGTAATTTAAAGCTATCTCTATTAATGCAAGTTCCCAAAAGGGTAGCTCTATAAATCTCTATCACTTCAACCATCCAAAACATATGTTGGTCAAGGATCTTTCATATGAGTTTAGCACTGGCCCAACATGGGAACACCCTGGGCTCTGAAGCAAACTGGGCCAGCACAGTGACACATTTATTTTTGGAGATGCCATACTTATGATCATTAAACTTAGCCCTGAGGCTTAGATTAATGATCATAAGCCCTGAGCCTTATATGTGAAGTCAATACAGATGAGACTCCTGTTTAAAGGGATTTGATACATACCCAGAGCACAGGTGTCATCCACAGCATATTAAATCAGTGCTGGAGTAAGTATTGAGGTTTTATTTGAGGTAATGACTTGTTTCAGCTTTGGGAGTTTGTACAGGCAATACATTGTGTTAAGATTTATTAAGTGATAAAAAAAAAATAATTTTTTTGCTCATTACTAAGTCTTTGGAAAGAAATGATCAATTTTACCAGATGACAATGACAAAAACTAAAACAACACGATTCTTCTAAAAAAAATTTGAATTCAAACATGGCTGTCATTAAAACAATACTTCAGTAATAAAAAACAGTTCATGTAGAGCAGGTGACATACAAACATAGAATATCATATTATTAGATTTAAACTGTCATACTTATTCTTCTTAATTTATGATCTTTATATTAATTTCTATTACCAGAAAATTAATATTTACCTTCATGCATATCATATTCTTCTAGATTTGTAATGTCATCTAAATCAAATAAATCATCATCTAAAATTTCTTTATCGTCTTCTTCAGCTATTACTTTTCTGTAATTTTTAATGTCATCATTATTGCACTTTTTTATCTGTTTACTATTATTTGTATCATCAAAATCTATTCTTTGATGATTTGCTGATTTCTGAATTCCATTCTGTAAGGATGAACTCATGTTAGGTAATGTATTATTTTGGATGTAATTTGAAGTTTCTTTGACTCCAACACTGTCCATTATTTTCTTTTTCACAAATGGATTATAAGGACTTCTGAAAGTAATTAAATTAAATTTAAACTGAAATTAGAAATTAATAAATATCTATAAAACATAGTTTTAAATTATCTATACATTTAAGAATTCTAATCATACAAGATTATTCCCCATTTAATACATTTAACAAAATATTGTATCTTGATACAGAAACTAATTCTTATCAATGTATTATATTGAAATACTGTGGTATGTTCTTTACTTTTTAATTAAACAATATATTATTGACACAATATAATTTTATATGGACTATATATTACTAAAGAAATATTATCATTAAGCACATCAGAAATTATACAAATAAAAAAAAAATAGTTTTTAGGCATTACCCATTCAAATAAATTAAAATTACTCTATTAACTATTAAAGGATTCAAAGTATAGTTTTTTTTAATAATTTTAAGTGATAAACACATTGCAGTTTATTTAATATTTGTATACTAGTTCTAATCTTGTATTATTCATTTACAAACTTTGAAATTGGCAATTATGATTTCTAAAAGAACTTTTAAAAGTTTATTTACTTTTTATACATCTGAAAAAGCTATTTATCATTTTTATATTATCTCAGAAATTATAAAATTAGGTACTGTAAATTACAATAAAGAACTTGTTTTTAATTTTACTCCACTTAAAAATTTTTTTTACTATAATAATTTTACTTACTTAGTAATTTTCATTTCAGAACACTCAATTTTTCTTTTTAAAACTGTTGGTTTAAATATATCTTCTGATTCTTTTTTATTATGTACTTGCTGTATGATATCTCCAAGTAATTCATCATCATCCAATTTTACATTTGACTAAAAACATAATTTTAAAAAATATACAAAATTTCTTTTTGTACTATATACAAAAATAAATTTTGTATAAAAAAAAGTAGTTGTAGCAATTCTGTTTGTTATATAACAAACAGAATTGCTACAACTATTTTTTTTTATCAAACAGACAAAATTACACAATTATTATTAAATAAAAATAAACTAATAATGATTTGAAATAAATTTTAAAGAATTAAATATATTTATTGATTAGGGTTGCCAGGTATTTGGATATAAAATCTAGACAAAATGAGTTTTTTCCAAAAGATATGGGACACTTCAAGTCCAGAACATGCAGGATATGTATTTTTACTCTGTCAGGAACAGAAATAGTTAAAATGTGAAAAAATACTTCATTGTGGGAACAATTTTTAGAATAAAGTCCTCCTCTTACTAGATGGCAGTCAAAAAGAATCCAAGATAATTCCAGAAAACTGTGATATCTGGCAACCCTATTATTGATAAATACGGCTCAAAAAATCAAAGGAATATTTTTTTATTAAGTTTTCTTGGAATAAGAGCATACTAATATTTATTTTCACATTAAATTCAAAAGCTTATTTGTATTTCAGTATTTTTCATTTTGTTTTAATATGTTTAAATATAGAACATAGTCTAAAGCATTAGTGATTATGTTCAGAATTTTTTATTATTGTTTCAAATCAGATATTAATAACAGAGATTTCAAAATATCAAAGATTCAAAAAATTTACTGGAAACACTTTGTATCTGTTCTAATATTGTCATAATCATTTCAAAAATTATTATATTTATATTGAAAAATGATAATAAAATTCTAAAAATTCAATCATAGAATTAATAAGATAATAATTCTTTTTAACAGACTTAGTAAAATTGTTGTGTTATTGAAAAAATATATATTAAAATATCAATCATCGTTGTTCTATATTTGTATAAAACATTTTACAAGCATATGTTGTAAATATGATATATTAGGTAATTGCTGTAAAGCAAATATTGCCTAAGTGAAACACAAATTGTTTTTCATTTGCCATTATATATAAAAACCTAAAAATCTATTTAACTATCATTTATTAAGCACATAAGTGTTTAAAATGAGGCACACTTGTAGAGTGTGTATTTACTGTTTATCTGACATCAGATCAACGAGATAAAAGATATCGATATCAAACAATCAACTGTTTTTCTAATAGGAAAAAAAAATATTTTCTCTTGAAATTCCACATTTATGCATGTATAGGCCACATTTTTTTACCCTAAATTTTTTGTCCAACATTAGGGTGCAGCCTGTACTTGAGATAATGAATAATTTTAAAACAATTTATTATCATTAATTGTCTTTACATACCTTAGGACTTGTAGTGAGATTATTTGGAAGTTTTAGGTCACCAGGGTTGAGATATAAGAAGAAAAAGGCACAAAGGAACAGCAAAAAAAGAAGAAAACGGAGCTGTCTGAGAACCAACTAAGCAATAAACACTAAAAGACTATAAAAATTATAATCAATGTCTTCAATTGAAACTGACAGCTACTATTTATGTTCTTCACTCGAAACTTCACTGTCACTACCAGCATCACTTGAGTCTTCATTCTCAGATAATGCAAGATACATTGGGTCAGCTTATGACCCATCTATCACATTGGAAATGAATGTGACTTTGAAAATTTTGGACACAATTTCTTCTGGTATTAGTTTCCGTGAAGCCACAATCCACTTACACATCTGAGACAGGGAGGGTTTTTCTCAGCCTCCCAGTCGACATTGTCTCCCTGGCAGTGCACCTCCAATCATAGTAGAAACATCACAGATGAGCTTTAAAAAGACATTTGTTGGATACAGTAAGTGGTTGCAGCATTTCAGTCATCCTCCTGGTATCACAACCATATCACTTTTCTCTTCCCTCATCTTCTTTTTCATACTTTTGGTCAGATGACTTCAGAACCTGTCAACAACCAACATGGACTGCCAACATAACAGTACAACTGGATGCCAAAACCACTGACTTCAGCCAATTCATGTAGAATTCCCCTGTCATCCAATATTCCAGGTAGTAGTTTTTCTTTCAGCAGGGTCTTACACTTAAAAATTTTGATTCGTTTTTTGAAACTAAGTTTTCGTATTTATTTACTATTGAACACAAGACTGTGTTATTATTAAAACACTTGGCGTTTATCCACTTTATTCACTTAAAAATTTACTTAAGGTCGCAACTTGTTTCTGTCAGCAGTAAGGCACAGCATTACAGTACAGCACTGCTTTTCTGTTCCCATTGTTTGCATCAGAACTTTTTTTCACCTGCCTGATTAATTTTAGTGTCACTTGGCATATCAAAGAAGACAAGAGTTTCATCAGCATTACCTATTTCTTTTAAGTTGTAGCCATGTGTCTTTCTTAAGCTGAGGACATGTTTCTGAAATATGAGCAGTTTCTCTTTGTAGGGGTCAGGAAGCAGCTGCACCATTGAAGTTCAATGCTGAATCACAAGTTCATGTTGTGCCATAAAATGTAACTTTCTTGAAATTTACTTTCAGGAATTTTCATATTTTGAGCAATCCTTCAAGCATCAAACTCAATCATTTCAACAATTACAGAAAATCCATTTACCCAAATTTCACAGATCTATCTCAACAGATTTGCTTCCAGGTCACGATATTTCACTGTCTTTCTGCAAAACAATTGCCAATTTTGTGATGTTTTCTCAAGAGCATCCTTTGTTTGAATCCACTGCAGCATGTATTTTTTGTCTACATCAAACGTCCTTCCTGCTTTTTCTTGTGCATAATGAACCACTTTCAACTTTATACTTTGCCATGTAACTCACTCTCATTCAACTCACATTTGACATGCACTAAGCAAGCACTCGACAATAAGCATTAACCATCCCTTCCTTCATTCATGTTTGAAATTTTCAGTGTTGCCAAATTTCTGAATACCCATGTCTAATCTTGTCCCTTGGTGGAATTCTACAATTTTTTTTTTTTTTTTCAAATATATTGTTTCATAAATGGGGTGTGGCTTATATATGCATAAATATGACAATCAAAATTTTGATATTTGTGCATTTGGTGCAATATAAGATTTGAACTCATTTTATTAGTTTTATAGTAATTATTCACATTAAAATTTTATTATAAAATAATATAACCTATTAACATATCATAATTTATATTATTTTATGCAGATTTAGCTATTTTAACCAGTTCTATTTATAAGATCAGACCAGTTTTTTCATCCTAATTTAGTTTGAAAATTTTAAATTGAAATAAACTTCTAAAAACAAAAATATGTAATATATTTGTAAATTCAATAACAAGCCTTCAAGTGAGTATTAAAAAATTTTTAAAATATATATTTTTATCATTTAAAATTACCTCAGATTTTCTTTTTGCAGGTAAAGCCATGAACATGCTTTTTATATCTTTTGGTTTATTTGAAGAAATAGACTTTTTAGTAGGTGGAGGCTTATATTTTCTTGATTCCTTTTTAATCTTAACATCTATTATAAAGACATTATTTGAAATCAACAATATGTAATATTTAAAGTATAAAAAATACATAATAGAAATGAGATAACTTATTAATGAATGGCTAAATATAAAGAAATAAATATACATTTAACATTATTAATAAAACAATATATATACATCATGTTCTCACTTAACATCACCAATAGGTTCTTGGAAATTGCAACATTAAGCAAAATCACTGTACAGTCGACTCCCCTATAACACGGTAGATACGTTCCACTTTATAAGAATTTCATGTTGTAGGAATCCTTAAATACATGAGCCAATCACAGCCCGGCACATGTGCAATTTACAGACTAAGGCTGTTTGAAAAATTTTCTTTCATAAAATTAATTGATTCTAGACTAATTTGACTCAACATTTCCAAAACACGTATAATTTTTTGGGAATAATCCATATAAACTATGCTATAAACAAAAAATTGTAGGATTACTTACCAAGTGTGCACTGTTCGATGATGCCATTGCTTAAGCTTGTTTTTGTCGCGGAGCAGCGCACCAAACAGCAGGTGCATTTTCTGATAAGTTATTTTTCTGCGAAAAATTCGTTGAACTTTGGAGACATCATTAATAGAAGTAATTTTTATGGCCGTTGAATAAGAAATGTTTTTTTCACAAGAAATGTATAAAATTACAGTACTGTATTAGACTTACAGTACCTAATTTATATACTGTACAGACAATAGTAAACTTAACTTACCCGCCTAAACTCTCCGTAGCATGTAAGTAGTTCAGCTGCTTGTCCACTATTGGTTCAGATTCGACCAATCCTGTCGCGACATGAGTTGGCGATGATGTTTTACTGCATTTTATGAGTCTCTTTTAGCGTCTTTATATGAATAAGGTCGCAATTTTTTCGCAGCAATATATGAATTTGCATTATATGAACCCGCGTTATAAAGGGTCGACTGTATAATGAAACCAATTTCTTTATAGGCTAAATAAAATAACAAGATATAATTTGGGTTAATTAATTAATATCACTCTAATTGGGTTGTGTTTGCAATGTCCAGCATTTATTTCCTATTCATAAAATCAATTTTACTGTTTATGAAGAAAATTCAACAATAATTATACTGTAAATGATTACAAATTACTTATATCTTTCCTGGATGATTTTATAACAAAATAACACTAAACAAAATGACATTAAGTGAAGAATTGCTGTATATCAATTTAATATAGCATTTTGTTCTAGTTTTATCAATTTATATTAAACTAATTTTGTAAATTAAAATTTTTAATATAGAAAAATGAAATGATGAAAAATGTACGAAATATCATTACACAAACACAATATAGTAATTATGTGATATTTTCTTTGAAATTACAAAATTTTACTTTTCTGAAATAGTAAGGAGAGTCCTAAAACTGAAATTTGATTTGATAATTATGATCTATAATAAATCTTTGTAAAAGATTGTAAAACTTGACACCATTTCTGTAAATAAACAAATGTCTACTAATTTCAGAAAGCTAAACTTTTTATTAAATAAAATAAAATGTCTTTGGCCAAAATCTGACCATCCTCAGTTTAAAATTTTAGCTTTAACAGTTTAGAAAAGTATAATATAAAATATATAAATTAGAACAAGATTTTAATTCTAATTTATTTTCAAAATTAGCAGGGATTTATTTTGTTATTTATAATAATAAATTTTCTACAACTGTTTTATAAAGCATAAATTAAGAAAAAAATAGAAAAACTTTAAATAAGTCAGTGATATGTATTAATATTTGCAATTAATTCCTAAAAAATGTAATCTTACAGTAATTTTATGAATGAAAATAAATTTACTATTTTCAAAACAGAACATTCATTTTAAATGATTTAAGTAATAAATAATTTTGAAATTATTGAATATATTTATCATTTCAATATATTTAAAAATATTTTTAATGCATAAAAATCTCCGTGTACTAGTTTTCTTAATTATTTTAGTGTAATTAAAATTAATTTCATGTTGACAACAAAAAGAAAATAAACATCTATCTAATTTTACATCAAATTATAAAATAAATTATAACAGTCAATTATTTTCTCTTTACTGCCAATATCAACTTAGTTATTATCAAACTATATAATTTATAATATTGAGGACATATTGCAAATTAGGCAGCCTTAAAAAACAGTATCATACTGTATGTGAAAATCATCACAGACGATCAATTATGGTCAGCCATTGAAAATACCATACTTCAACTTCAGATTTTATGGGACCACATTTAGCAGTATTTCCTGCATCACTAATATCTTAGTATATATGAGTGTCTTGTACAAATAAAATGTTTGTTGTTTGCAGTTCTAAGTGTCAGTGATGGGTTTTGGTACTTTTTATGAAAATGTCTTCTACATGTTCTGATATATCACTATGCCAGATTTTATTGCATTTGGACTGATAAATATCTCTCTAGATAGTGTTATATACATAGACTGAGGTAGTTTTCTTTAATTTACTTTACATTTATTATGTTATTTTATGTTTGTTAAATAACATTCCAATATACAGTATTCCCAATGGCATATTTAATTTTTAAAACTTTATCTAAGAGTAACAAAAAATATTATTTAAAAAATAAAATTTTGTTTTAAGATCCAAGACTATAATTTGATAACTAGAATTAATATATTAATTTATGAAATTATTAAAAAATAATATGCAAGACATTATTTTTTAAAATTAAGTATATGTCAGTTTGTTATAGTTTTGATCAGTGATTAATTTATAAATATTCATTAAAAAATATATTATAAAATAATAAGAAAATTTAATTATACCTTCATGGCCATCTTCTAAATTATCATCAAAAATTTCTCGACCATCTTCAACATATCCACAACCATCTAAAAAATACATTTACATAACTTACTTAATGTAATTAAATATATCAAAAATAAATTAACTTCTTATGACACATCAGAATCTGGATTCTTCAAATATATTTAGAACCAGTCGTTGTCAGGACAGTTTGGACAAGTATCTACTTAAAAAAATTGGTTTGTATTTTACAATAACTGATGATTTTTTAAATAATTGATACAGGGTTCTGTTTAATGAAAGAATGTGTCTTTAGAATATAAATCAGAAATAGCCAAAGAATCACCAAAATTATAAGGCTATTTTTATGTGATAATTAACTAACATAATTTGGCAGTAGAACCATTATGAGCCATTTTGCCATAAATTTGGTAATTAAAAATTAAAAACTAATTTATTTACAGAAATCTAGAAGAAAAGATCTGGCCTGGACTGGAACTCAACTATGCAAACTAGGGAGATGGAATTACTGATTCTGCTAACTGGGCATTTCAAGCACGATGTTTGCCAATTTTTTCAACATGACTTAATTGATTTGTTCACTTTCTGCTATTTTTTCCTTCATCAAAATTCTCTAAAATTTCTAACTATCAAGAAACTCTGAAATGACAAAAGACAAGAGAATGAAGTTGTCCCATTCAATTCAGAATGTCTGATCATTAAACTTAATACCTCATTTCCATTATGCAAGGGAGAATGCCAACACAATCTACAAAAATTTGATGCAGAAAGTGTCAAAATGTTATCTAAAAATGAAACTGTAAAAATTTTGTTTCTCAAGGCAATGACACAATAAAATTGTATAAAATAATAGTAACAAAGATAAGCATGATATTTTTAACATGCTATTCATGGAAAGCATGTAATCTATTGTGCTGTCCACTTAAGAGATTTTGGAGTACAGAAAAGATAGGAAATTTTTTGTCCATTGTCTGCAGTAGGCAATATTCACTTAATAATAGTCCTATTACTATACCAAGACTGGATGTTATGTCTTCTAAGTACAGTTATATGCTAAACCCATTTTTCACTATGTAATATATATATTCACAGTTTATACATTCCAAGCAGAACAATCTAAAAACAGAAAACTTAATATTTTCAAATACACACTAAACAAAATGACATTAAGTGAAGAATTGCTGTATATCAATTTAATATAGCATTTTGTTCTAGTTTTATCAATTTATATTAAACTAATTTTGTAAATTAAAATTTTTAATATAGAAAAATGAAATGATGAAAAATGTACGAAATATCATTACACAAACACAATATAGTAATTATGTGATATTTTCTTTGAAATTACAAAATTTTACTTTTCTGAAATAGTAAGGAGAGTCCTAAAACTGAAATTTGATTTGATAATTATGATCTATAATAAATCTTTGTAAAAGATTGTAAAACTTGACACCATTTCTGTAAATAAACAAATGTCTACTAATTTCAGAAAGCTAAACTTTTTATTAAATAAAATAAAATGTCTTTGGCCAAAATCTGACCATCCTCAGTTTAAAATTTTAGCTTTAACAGTTTAGAAAAGTATAATATAAAATATATAAATTAGAACAAGATTTTAATTCTAATTTATTTTCAAAATTAGCAGGGATTTATTTTGTTATTTATAATAATAAATTTTCTACAACTGTTTTATAAAGCATAAATTAAGAAAAAAATAGAAAAACTTTAAATAAGTCAGTGATATGTATTAATATTTGCAATTAATTCCTAAAAAATGTAATCTTACAGTAATTTTATGAATGAAAATAAATTTACTATTTTCAAAACAGAACATTCATTTTAAATGATTTAAGTAATAAATAATTTTGAAATTATTGAATATATTTATCATTTCAATATATTTAAAAATATTTTTAATGCATAAAAATCTCCGTGTACTAGTTTTCTTAATTATTTTAGTGTAATTAAAATTAATTTCATGTTGACAACAAAAAGAAAATAAACATCTATCTAATTTTACATCAAATTATAAAATAAATTATAACAGTCAATTATTTTCTCTTTACTGCCAATATCAACTTAGTTATTATCAAACTATATAATTTATAATATTGAGGACATATTGCAAATTAGGCAGCCTTAAAAAACAGTATCATACTGTATGTGAAAATCATCACAGACGATCAATTATGGTCAGCCATTGAAAATACCATACTTCAACTTCAGATTTTATGGGACCACATTTAGCAGTATTTCCTGCATCACTAATATCTTAGTATATATGAGTGTCTTGTACAAATAAAATGTTTGTTGTTTGCAGTTCTAAGTGTCAGTGATGGGTTTTGGTACTTTTTATGAAAATGTCTTCTACATGTTCTGATATATCACTATGCCAGATTTTATTGCATTTGGACTGATAAATATCTCTCTAGATAGTGTTATATACATAGACTGAGGTAGTTTTCTTTAATTTACTTTACATTTATTATGTTATTTTATGTTTGTTAAATAACATTCCAATATACAGTATTCCCAATGGCATATTTAATTTTTAAAACTTTATCTAAGAGTAACAAAAAATATTATTTAAAAAATAAAATTTTGTTTTAAGATCCAAGACTATAATTTGATAACTAGAATTAATATATTAATTTATGAAATTATTAAAAAATAATATGCAAGACATTATTTTTTAAAATTAAGTATATGTCAGTTTGTTATAGTTTTGATCAGTGATTAATTTATAAATATTCATTAAAAAATATATTATAAAATAATAAGAAAATTTAATTATACCTTCATGGCCATCTTCTAAATTATCATCAAAAATTTCTCGACCATCTTCAACATATCCACAACCATCTAAAAAATACATTTACATAACTTACTTAATGTAATTAAATATATCAAAAATAAATTAACTTCTTATGACACATCAGAATCTGGATTCTTCAAATATATTTAGAACCAGTCGTTGTCAGGANACCCGAAAAATTCCTGGGAATTTTTCGATCCGTCCGATCCCCAGAGCGGTATGCTGCCACCTTGACCGCTCGGCCATCCGGCCGTCATCATGTGTGGTAAAGAGGAGACGTAGTAATTGTAGACTTTAAATTTTCTCACTAATATATTATTATTATTTTAGAATTAGTGTTAAAAATTTAATATCACAAATTTTATTACTAGTACACTAGTATATTTGAGTTCCAGTTTTTCCAAAGACAAAAAATAATCACATTTTTTTTTTTGCTTAACATTTTCTTGAAAATTAAGTTTACCACAATTTGAATAAAACTAAAATCATTAAACTTGCATTGAAAATATAGCTGATGATCAATGATTAAAACTAAAACAATTTATTTTTCACTTCAGCATATTATCTATGTATTAGCATAAATGATAAGAAAGAATTAAAACATCCAAATAATTCAAAAAATATTTCTATTCCACCTTCAGAACTGATTTTAAAATCATTATGTTATTCTGAAATATTTCCTTATTCTTTGTTATAGCACTTCTTTATGGGTTACCTACAAAGAATTCTATCTGTTTTGGAAATATCTATCATACATGTTTCTTTTAAAAACAAAAAATTAAGAAAAAACACATGATGCAGTTAGTAAATAATTACCAAATATTAAATAAAAAAAAACATTTCCTTTACAGGCACATAATTATATTAATAATAATAACAAATATTACAATATATCAAATATTTATATATGTGGTATATAATGTCAGATTTTTAACTCAAGGTATTAATTTCCATTCCTATCAATTTTTATCATATTTTCAAGAAATATTTTAAAAGACAGCTAACCATCATCTACTATCCAATCATCATCCTGACGTTGCTGAACAAGTTTAGAATAAACAGATTCATCAACTTCTTCATATACTGGAGTTTCTTCTTTTAACTAGAAAAAAATATAGTAAAATACAAATCACTAAGACTATATACATAATTATATTAACTTTATTACAATAGAAAACATTTAATGATAAATCATAATTTTCATAGACCATGTTTTATAATAATTTTGAAATACAGTGGAATCCCGGTTAACGACCAAATCGGTTAACAAACTTTTAATTTTGCAAAAATTTTGTCTCGGATAACGAACAAAACTCGGATAACAAACGTAACGGTATTTTGTGTCAAATTTTAGTGCATGTTAGGCATGCGTGCGTTAAGCATTGCTTTTCCCAGTGTTTGTGCTATACTTCTTTTTCAGTTTTGTGATTTATATATTTAATCAATATGGCATCAAAGAAAGAAAAAAGTCATAGTGGCAATAGAAAACGACAACGCGCTATCGCATTTGAGAAAAATTTTGATTAAAAGAGTAAGACAATCAACTTTAGATCAATTTCTTGTTCCTTACGGAGAGTTTGTTTGTTTGTTAAGTTATGGCAATGCAGCACTTGGACGATCTGCCTAGGGGGATTGCCTTCTGAGAGGTGTTTTTAAGGGAAACTGCTATTTAGGCATTACAGACGTGGAGAAAACCCAGAAAACTCCACGTGGCCAGCCCGTCTGAGCGAGGTGCAAACCCACGAACGAACTCCCTGTGTTCAAGGTATGAAGACCACTTAGCCACTGGTGGGTTTTTTTACCGAAAGAGACTTTGACTCAAAGAATCTTCCGATGAAGTGCTACCCGTTATTTTTTTGGAGGGGATTTCCCTTCTAAGCATTAAGGTTCGTATATCTCCACTTTTCTGCCACTAACTACACAAACGAAGGTATGTACAGTGCTATTTTATTAAACAAAGTTTACATGTTTGTTGCTGTAATGATAGATACTACGTTTTCCTACATTTTCATCAAAGAAAATTACTGTATATTACAAATAAAATCACAAAAATTTCGGAGATTAGAACGGATTAATTGCATTTGCATTAATTTCTATGGGAAAAATCGCTTCGGTTAACGAATAATTCAGTTAACGAACGAAGTCGCAGAACAGATTAAGTTCGTTAACTGGGGTTCCACTGTATTTATCTCTGCAGCTAAAACTACACATCGCGCATGAGTTGTGTGTGGTAGTAGCCCCAAGTCTCCCATCGTGCACTATGGTGGTTGCGTCTCGATAGCTATTCGCTTGTGCCAACGATCGATCTGGCATCTTGCGGTATTAGCGCGAACTACGTAATGGCGGCTGCTATGGGTATAAAGTCTGTGGTCTGTTAGAATTAGAAAGTGTTCAACTTACAATGGTAAATAATAAGTATTACTGTGAATTTGGATGTAAGTCTAAAGGTTCATCGAACTCAGTACATATGCGTTATACGATGGAACGATATTTAACTTTGCATTCANCCCATATATATATATATATATATATCTAATGTATTTTCAAAATAATTATAAAAACAAATTTCTAAAAAATATAAATTAAATTATGGGTTTTGGTCTATTCTAAATTCATAATACTGGAAGACTGTTTAGACCTGTATTATAACTTTCATGAATTCCAATAATGTTAGCCACTTGGAATTTCAAAATAATAAAAGCATTCCTCTATTTAAACTTCATTTATGTTAAATTTATTTATTTACTAATTCAAAATTCATATATAATTTTCATTATTTTGTTTTACCTCATACTTATTTTTGCTTCCTTTTAAATTCTTTAAACGTTCTAATGCAGCAAATCGCCCAGTTCTATCAAGACGCTGACGTTTAGAACGTGATTTTGCTAGTGAAAATGAGTCATTATCTAAAAATATAAACAAAATTATTTTAAAATAAAGAAATTAAAAGAAGATTCTCATATAATTTTATAATTAAAAATATCTCAATATTATACAGTGATATAAAATTACTTTAAAATATAAAATATTAGTATCATTAAATCAAGTACTGTCAAGTCAAATTTCATACGAACTATCATCATAATGTAGTAATTGTAGACTTTAAATTTTCTCACTAATATATTATTATTATTTTAGAATTAGTGTTAAAAATTTAATATCACAAATTTTATTACTAGTACACTAGTATATTTGAGTTCCAGTTTTTCCAAAGACAAAAAATAATCACATTTTTTTTTTTGCTTAACATTTTCTTGAAAATTAAGTTTACCACAATTTGAATAAAACTAAAATCATTAAACTTGCATTGAAAATATAGCTGATGATCAATGATTAAAACTAAAACAATTTATTTTTCACTTCAGCATATTATCTATGTATTAGCATAAATGATAAGAAAGAATTAAAACATCCAAATAATTCAAAAAATATTTCTATTCCACCTTCAGAACTGATTTTAAAATCATTATGTTATTCTGAAATATTTCCTTATTCTTTGTTATAGCACTTCTTTATGGGTTACCTACAAAGAATTCTATCTGTTTTGGAAATATCTATCATACATGTTTCTTTTAAAAACAAAAAATTAAGAAAAAACACATGATGCAGTTAGTAAATAATTACCAAATATTAAATAAAAAAAAACATTTCCTTTACAGGCACATAATTATATTAATAATAATAACAAATATTACAATATATCAAATATTTATATATGTGGTATATAATGTCAGATTTTTAACTCAAGGTATTAATTTCCATTCCTATCACATTACCAATACTAGAAACTTCTGCTAATAATTAAAATTTTACTAGATTATCAATTTTGCTTATAAATTTTTCAAATTTTTACAGATGTATTTCATCTTTGATAATTTTCATTAATTTTTCCAATTACATCATTTCCAATGTGTCTCAAGAAAACAATGATTATATTTCTTACCGCAATACGACATATACTATAATATGACAATTTAATTCTAATCATATTATAGTATATTATATAACCTATATAATATAAATATCATAGTATTGCATGATGGTTCTCATTTCAACTTTAAAGCAATTGAACTATTACATAATGGTAAGAGTAAATGTTTGGGGTAAGAAATATAATCATTGTTTTCCTGAGACACAATGGAAATGATGTAATTGGAAAAATTAATGAAAATTATCAAAGATCAAATATGTGGAATAAAATTCAATCAAAAACTAAACAAAGCAATCAAATTTAACACTAATCTATTTATGTTTACATTGGTTATAAGCATTGTTCATTATTAAACTCATATGCCAATATTGGAATTTTAAAAACTACTTTTGGTCAATTTTATTGTTTAAAAAATATAAAATAAATGTAATATATTGTACTAAATATAAAACATAAGAAAGATAATGTATAATAAAAACAAACCTGTATCCATGTTAACATTAGACATTATGTACTATTAACTTTGGCGCGAATTAGTCACCTGACCAAACTATTCTGCGACATCTGTCGGTAGATATTAAGAAACTCAAAAAAAATATGTTTTTGTTTTCTTATCTCAATTTTTAAATTTAAATTATAAAAAATAACACATCATATTTATATAATAAATAATTATGACAAAAAAATTTTATAAGGAAATTATTAAAGTACACAAATTCTTTACATCAAAAAAAAAATAATGATATATTCAATTTCAGATATCATGATTGTTTTATTTTATTACTTTTCCGTACATAAAGTACATTTCATAAGAAATTTAATAATTTTTTGTATACATTTTCAAAAGAAAACATTAATTTCCATTAAATCCAACTTATGAACTTGGGTAATCGTATTTGATGGAAATTAATATCTTTTAAAGCATATATATATATATATTTAAATGAAATACACTAAATTTTCGGAATATAGTCTATTCATACACAATTATGTTAAAAGAGAGAATTTTGTATAAATTTTTAGTAGTTTGATTTCTATTACAAAACTCGATATTGTTTAATCCAGTTACAAGTTACTTGGCCTATTTTCAAAGAAACATAAAATTACTAAAAGCAGAAAATAACGTAACTTTTTTTTCTTCTTATTGAATTCAACTTTTTTTTTATGTGCCAGCTGCAGGGAAAAAACTGCATAATTTCAACATATACAAAGAAATCCGTTTTAATCAATTCACTGGAAGAACTCGAAAAATAATCAACAATATTAGACCTCAAGAGGACCGCAAGATGCGGCTATCGGTTTCATCGTAGATGAAGCTACAATCAGGAAAAAAAACGAAGTTAACTTTATTTTCTTAAATGGTGACCGGCGTTTTTCATTGCGCATTACGATTTTACATCAAAAACAAACAAACTTTTATTTAAAACATTTTTTCGAAAAATGCATTTATCGGAAGTTATGAGTATTTGAAGTTTTACGCGATCGCTACATGGTACACGTGTGAATCTATGGACATCTGTAAAGTTCATTGAAAAAAGAAAAAAAAAAAAGCTTAAAATCATTAGCAAACTATTATTATTTGGCGGAATCGTTCTTTTTATTCAAATAATCAACTGATACAAAAACTAGCGCAACGGCATGTTGAAACCATCATGAATGTGGTTTTTATTTATATTTTTTTAGCTCTTTTCACGCTGTGGGCACTAATAGGGCCTCTTAGGGATGGTGAGGAACGGGGCACGATATATCCAAACGGACCACACCCGAAAAATTCCTGGGAATTTTTCGATCCGTCCGATCCCCAGAGCGGTATGCTGCCACCTTGACCGCTCGGCCATCCGGCCGTCATCATGTGTGGTAAAGAGGAGACATTGATCTCTAAAAAGAAAATGAAGTTGATCTTGTTTTCCCGATTGTGGCGTCATGTATGACGAAACGAATTTTGTCGCCCTCTTGTAAATCTAATATTTTTTGTTCAAATTTTTTTTAGAATGATAGGATGAGTATTTTCAAGTTATTTCAATAGATTGATTAAAAAGGACTATCCTGTATAAATTGATCATAGTTACATTTAACGTTAACTTAAAACTTTAAAAAAAAATAGTAATTTGCATGTAAAACACTAATTAACTGGTTTAATTCGTTCGTTCTTGACCTTCTATTGAATTAATGGAACGTGTCTCACAAAATAGAACATGTTCGTTTCTCCTACTTTCACGGGTTTTTTGTATCAAGAAAACTAGTCCGAATTTTATTTTATTTATATCAAATTAATGTTGCGCAGAGGTTTAAAGTAAAACGAATGCATTTCTTTAAGAATTTTATTTTCAACAGAATCAAATTTAAAAAATTAATACAAAATTCACAATGCAAAAATATCATTTGATAAGAATTTAACGATGTTATTATACATTGTTTAATCTAATTACTATTACATTAAAACTGATGAAAAATATAATTTTATGATTATTCATTTCTGTTGAAAGGTAATTTTTTTCTGTCTTTTAATGATGATTTCATAAATTTAATATTAATTTAACATTTTTATTACTCATTTTTATAATTTTGAGAATGATTATTCTAATAAAAATATTCATTACCAATGTAGACATATAATTGAATAATTTCTTTAATTTTTAAATATATTGTAATTATCATTATATATTATAATGATAATTGCATTCCTAGGTTTGTCCGTGAAAAATTTTCTTGAATAGATCTGATCCGAATACATTGACCGGATGGTCGAAGCGATTAACCCTCTTAAAATTAACCGACCGCCTGGGGAGGATTCCTCGGGAATTTTTCATGGACGATTAGTTCGGATATGTTGGACTCTATCCTTCACCACCCGACAACACGCGTTGTGCTTTAATTAATTAGATATTCCCTATTTCCGGGGATCGTCCCGGTTTCATGTTTTTAATATTGTAGAATCAATCTTTGAGTAGTTAATAAAATTGCTCTTTGAGTAGAGCAATTTTATTAACACGTCAATATAATATAATCGATTCATAGATCAATAAATAAGTTTACTTAAAAAAAAAACAGCCGAAGTTGATTGAACTTCGGTTTTTTAGACCCCATTTTCACTGATTCTGAATAGCGTCCTTTGTTGGATTGTAAATGATATAGTCTGTGTACTGTACTTTAGTCGAATTTATGATGGGCATGAAAATCGGCCACCTTAGTATTTGTAGAGGGTAAAGAATTTTAAATGTTCCTGGAATAATAGATAAAGAACATTTTTTAAATAAATATAATATCTCGATTTAATTTTCTTTTAAAAACAATTAATAAATATTAGTTATGCTCTGCGTTGAAGCTTGTATTAACTTGAAGCTTGTACAAACTGCAACGTACAGTACAGTACAGTATAACGTAAATTAAAAGAATATTTTTAAATAAAAGATTGGACTTTGATAAGATTTAAGCGTAAATTACTTACAATTCTATTTAAAATTCTAAGATAAGATTTACAGATATGTTTCAATTAACGTAAACCATTACAGAAGCCAATGGCATATTTAGTTCATTTCTTTCTCAATGAATTATTTCATCGCGTTTATTTCAAAGAGAGATAAATACTAAACTTTCATTTAAGTTTTTTTTTATTTTAGTGTTATTTAAACTTTATTAAATGAGATAAAGAATCTATAGTAATTAGAAAGACCTAAATTAGTGTTTTTACAACCCATTAACATTCTGGTTATCTACTTATTCTGTTATAATGACTTTTAGGAATTTAAGTGGAATGTACCCGTGGGAATGTAAATTTAGTCGTAGTAAAATTCAGGGAGTACAGTACATAGTTCAGATAAGATACCGAACTCAATATTTATTAAGATTATTTAGTGCATTTTATATCTCATTCTTCAAATTTTTTAAACGAAAATGTTTAAATTAGTAATTAAAAGCAGCTTTTTTACTTTAAAAAAATGCAAGAAAAAATTACAGAGGATTAAATTTTAGAAAGAATCTAGAATTAAAAAAATAACGTTTCTCCAATTGACTTGACCTAATTCTGTACTAAATTTAGTCCATAATATAGGAAAAGAATCGTTCTTTCTTTTACTTTAACAGTGTTACAACAGTTAAAGTAATTGCGTTTGAAATAAACAATTGAATCGACTTGTTCAATGAGCATAGAACGGGAAGTTTCGCAACAGTTCGGATAGTAAATCTATATATTTTAGTACAAAGATCATGTCGTAGGTGATTCACTGCCTTCGAAGATTTGTTTATAGAAGGCGCTTTATCAGAGTTTATCTCGTTGGAAAAATCCACCTGTCAGAAAATGCCAGCTAGGCGGTCTCCATCATTCGGTAACCAATAGGCTCTGCTGTGCAATTATGCTATGGTAATTCCCTAGTATCCTCTTTCGACACGCCAGCTTGGCAATCGTACGATTGATGATGACATATTATGACGTTTTCGAGTTTATACAAATATTTATGATTAAAATCGAGTTTTGTTTTATTGCTTAACTCAGTCGTTAGAGAATTAATTGAGGGTGAGATAATAGCAGCTCAGTTTTACTTAACTGCTTCTAAACACGTGTAAGTAAAAATTCGTATTTTTAACTCGTTCTACAGTTTGATATTCATAATTATGCCGTTTATTATATATTAATATACATTACTAATGAATTATATAGTTTAATTATCAAATCTACGCCTAACATTCTAATTTTCAAACTAGGTTGAACTTATAAATAATAATCTATTGATATTGACATACACGTATAGGACTAGGTTGGGATATGATTTACAAACTGAAATTGACTAATATTAGTCAATTTCAGTTTGTTTCAATGTATTATTAATGTTAACATAAATTATCATCAATTGTTGTAACTATATATATAAGACCAACAATAAATGTTAAAATTTTCATTTTTTAATAAATCGTAAATTAATTTTACATTGATAAACTCATTACTGAAAAGTGCAAGCACCAAGATGTCATCAACATGTATGGCAGCTATAAATAGTTAAACTGAAGTCTTTATTAAATCTTACACTGAGAATTTATTGTCTTTTTCTTTTGCTCCACTTAAAAACTTCACATAATGTCTTAAAACTTTTCTCCATAATTTTAAATATAACTTATATATAATAATTTAATTTCATTAATTGAACAATTTATTTTTTAAAAAATTACTGTAGATTTTTATTTAGATATGATCACTTGAAAGGTCTTAATCATTCATAGTATTTCCAGTTGTTGTTTTCAAATTATTAGTCTTGGACAATGTTAGCTATTTGAAGAATTTATTGTTGTTGCTGAAACAGCAGAATTAAAAAATGTATTTTTAAGTAACATATTAAAAAATTACAAAAATTTTTTTATATTAAATTTGTTTAAAGTAATTGAAAATTGATTTTAAAACTCATCAGAATTTTTATATTAAAGTTTAAATTAAAAATCTAATCGGCCATCTGTTGTAAAATACCAAATCTATTGGTCTTTTACAATAGTCTAAAATACTAGTTGGTCAATCGGCTAAATACTGTATATCCTATGACCAGTTAAAATAAATCAAACTCATATTTTTTATTTTTTTATTAACTGTCATTTTGGTATTTGATTTATCTCAATGAGTAAGGTGTAGTAAATCAAAGTGATTTTGTACAGTAGATTAAAAAAAAAGAATTTTAAAAATTTTATTAATGATTTTATCAGTTTTTGCAATCAGAATACTACTAGGTTCAAAAGACATTACTTAAGTAGTAATAGATAAAAACAGCTGATTTAATAATTTAATACACTGTATATTTGATGTATCACATGCATGTCTGCAAGTTTGCACATTTAAGAATTAATTTAATAGTTGCAAATTTTAATTTACATTAAAGTAAGATGTTTAGTTAAAATTGGGTGATTAGTTAAAATTAGGGATGTGTTAATTAAAATTAGTTGAAGTGATTAATTAATAAATTGAAACTGATAATGCAAATAAACAGAAAACACCAGAATAAGAACTAACTAAAAATCTGAATTTTTTTAATCAATTATATATATATGTGTGTATGTTATGTTAACTCTTGCAGTATGTGTGAGCATTTAGACCACTACATTTATAACAATTAAATTTATTAATTTCTAGTGGGGTTTCCATTTTGAAGTACATACCAACACTACACCTGCAGGGGGATAAGACAGAACAAGAGACAAACTGTCAAAACTNAATATATATACTGTACAGTATCTGATATGAATTAGATTTTTAATAACACGTACACAATACACTCCAGTAGTTTGGGTGGGAAAATTTTTTAGTATATATACTGTATATATATTTAAACAGTATATTGTAGAATGTATGTATAATCTTGAATTGACAAATGTGATATTAATAGGCTATGTATTATATTTTTCTTCTTCTATGTTTTTAATCTGTTTTGACCAGATCTTTTCGTATATTTTTATATTTCTTGGTTTACTATTAGATTTTCTTTTGGTATCTAAATGTGGGCTATCTTTAGTATAATATTATTACTTCTTAATTCTCTGTTTTCCATTTTAATCATATTTTCTGTCCATCTGTCTAATTCTTGTTTTTTATATTTGTCTTATAATAAACAGATAAACAAGGAGGATATATTAAAAATCAAATATTTATTATCAGTAGTGATATATAATGATAGTGGTAATCAATATAACTTATTTATCTTTTATTATATAGTTGTAAATAGTTGCGTTAATATTTATATAGGTTCATAATTGATTCATTTCCATTGTAAAATTTAATAAGAAGTTTGCATATTATAATTTTTTTTTGCTGTTAGGATATAAGAATAATTTGATGTTGAGTCAACAGTGTAGATGAGTGACTCAATCTGAAGCATAAATTTGTTGTACAGAAATAAAACTGAGAAAGTTATTTTTACACAGAAAATAGATATCAACACTTGCTGTCATGTATATATATTGATAAAACATAATGTTAAGCACTTTTACAACTGCACAGAAGAAAAATAAATTTTGATTGCCAATAATGATATACTGATATGAGAAATTGAACACCTATATAACAAATTTTTATATTTATAATTGCAAAGGATTCATAAGTCTTGAGATTCTTTCAATAAATATTTTTTTCTTTTGACAAAATTTAGTTGAAGGGGTCAAATGTAATTTTTATTTTTTTATTTTGATAATATATACCAGGTTTATGCATTTATGACTTGTGATAAGATACTGTATATATCAAATAGTATTTAATAAGTAAATTAATGTAATATAATTTTTGTAGATGTAAATTCTAAGGAATCTAAGGAATACCTGATATATTGAATTCTTTTCATCAAAAACACTTCACACCTCAGTATGTAAAATTTAATAAACAATCAAACAACAGCCAAATTAATCGGGCAGGAATTATGTTACAAATATTAAATTTGGAAATTATATGGTCTGGATAATTCCTGCCTAATTAATTTGGCTGTTGGTTGGTTTGTTGTTTATATATATCAGGTTATTGAAATCTTTATATACATAAAATTTAATGAATGCACAAATGTTTTCAGCCACTTTAAGGGGACTTCATTGAACAAGTTACAAAATTTTGTAACTAAGTGGCTGAAAATCTTTGATCATTCACAAAATTTTATATGCTGGAGTAAGTATTAGAGGTGTGAAGTGTGTTTAATCAACAGTTCCAGTTTTTCATCAAAAATGAAAAAAAATACACACACTTTAATAATCTGATAACTACTAGTTAACAACTGGTTATTATTAGATAAAAATGAACACTTTTTAATAAGAGATCTCGTAGTGAATTGTAACATCACAAATATCTTTTATGAATTATTCATTTTTTTCATAGGTAAAATACTTATTTATTATCTAAGTAAATATTTTACCAGAGGATTATTCATTTTATATGATGATCTCAGCATGAGCATCATCAACTGGTAACAGTTTGTGGGTGCATTCTTTAATAGCAGTCACTCTGCAACGGGAGTGCGCTGCTGTTTGTAGACATTTAGGAACCATGGTGAAAGAAAGATGGCACCGCTCGCACTATCGATAGTATCGTGTGGAGGAATCTATAATTCTAAAATGAGCTTTTATAGAAAAAGAAGGGTCCCAATTGTAAAATTTAACCATTACTTCCGAATTCCATTACTTTCCATTACTGAAAACGTTCTACCCATAATGTTTCTTCCAATTCGGAAAACTAATATTTTTCGTATTTATTAACATTTTATTAAAAATTAGAGTATTAAATATTAAATGAATGGGTAATTTCGACTGTTCTTATGCATGTGTTTTACTTAGACCTGAATAATGTCAAATATTTCAGTATCTTATATTATATACTATGCAATTATAATAATCACCAAACTTTAACATATAAATATGATTTATTTAAAACTTCAGCATTTAAAAAGTAATAAAAGAAAACAACTAATAGTTTACTTTCTAAGTAGATATATATTTTGAGTATTAAAAATATTTACTGATAGTTCAGAAAAAATAAATAACAAGAGAAATTGATTATTTAAATTATTGATTAGCAATTTAATCATTTAAATTAACGTTGCTGTCCCATGTGATTTTAAAGTTATAAAATAGAGAAAATCATTAGCTTTTAGCATCAGATATAATTAGAAATACATAGTCAAGCAAGACTGTATATTATTACTCTTCAACTTTTGTTTTCTGTTAGAGACTATTGCTATTTTGTTATCACAACTAATCTCTTATCTTGTTTTGTTCAATACCATATGAATTTTACTAAAAGTTCTAAGAGAACAGAATGAAATTTCAAATTTTATTCAAGGAAATTTAAAAAATTGAAATTAAATATTTTAAAATAATATACAGTACTACAAAATTATAATATACATAAAAAAACAAAAAATATCAAATGCATATTAAATTCTTAAAATTTAAAATATTTTACATAATGATACATCAATATTAATATGTTAATGAAGAAATAGTTTTGGATATAGTTTCTACATTTTACTGTTTTTTATGAGTTATTATTGAGTATTAGTCAGTATTGTGATAAAACTTTCAAGGTTTAGAATTATACTAGTTATATTTATTTCATGATTTAAACATTTCAAACTATAAATAGATATGTATTCATCTGTAGCCTAATTCTAATGAAGTAATTTCAGGCATAATATTTAGCTTTTAATTTGTTATTTATTCATCTTGTAATGTTTGTAATATTCTACTGAAAGTTGTATAGAAAATTTATCTTATAAATGTCCTTTATGAATAAAAGGATAAGATTAATTATTGTATAAATTACAGTAGAGTCTCGAAAACTCAGCCTAATGTGGACCGAAGGGTGGCCGAGTTTGTGAAAATGCCAGGTTATCGGGAATGGGGTTAAAAAAAATAAGTATGAGTGTTTCCTCAGAAAATACTGTACTGTACTTGTATATATTGTTTACTTGAGAATACAACAGAGAATAAACTGCCCAAATACCCTTAAACAAAGGAAAAGTACATCCTTTATGAAGGCATAGAGCCTTTACTACATGAATATGAAAATTAATGAATACACTGTGTACAGTAATTTACCTGATAAGACAGACCTTAGAAAAATACTTTGAGGCATAAAGCTGTCTATAATGAAAATTAATTAACTAAGGATTTTTTTGCCCTGTCAGGGTGTGGCCGAGTTATCCGGACTGCCGGGTTATCGAGTGCCGAGTTTTCGAGACTACTGTATTAGAGATAAGATATATACTAATTTTTTTTGCATATTATTAACTATAAAGATCATTAATAATTGTAAACAAACTAATAATTAAATGTAAATAGTAACATTTTTCAATTAAAACCTAATGATTGCTGGAATAGTTTAGGCTATATTAATGCTACTAACTACTAATTAAATTAGTAGTTAGTAGCATGTCTATTGAAACCTTCTGTATATTGACACAAAATGATTTCAATATACAGTATGGTAAACTTTTATATTTGCATTTGATGCTACTATTTTCAGATAATGTATTCAAATAAAATTATTAAATTTTATTCTAAATTTTTAAAGATGTTCATAATTTAAAAATTTCCAATTTTATTGTTTAGTTATTTTTTTTTTATTGAGAACATGAGAAGATAGTTAGACATCATTGAGCTTAAAAATAATAATATATAAACTGTAGGTTATTCACAGGAAATAATCTGTTTTTTAAAGTTGGTTTTAAAGCAGATGTGGGTTATGCCATCTGTCAATTTTAAATTGCAATTATGAGCTCAATCAAAAGCTTTTCCTTTGTCTAAATTTACTAAGAACTTGTGATAGTCTGTGCATGCTGTATATATCTACTAGCATGATTTTTCTAGAAACCATCAAATTCATATATTTCACCTGTAGTTCTTTCCTGTTCATTTTCTGAACATTGGTCTACATTTTAATTGATATTTATATTTAGACATTCCTACTAAAACTTGGAGATAAATTTCTGATAATTTCTCTATTCTATAGAATGGCTTTCAGAGAACTATTTAGAAGCTAACCTGACAATTTTAGCATATATTAGTTCTTTACAGTAAATAGAAACTTAGTGATCATCTGTCAACTTGTGTCATTGGATATGTAGGGAGTATATAATTTTCTTAGTAAAATTAATGACGTTAATGACAGTTTTATTATTTTTACAAGTTATTTACATGCGTATCTACACTATCTCTATTGGTATTGCGTATGTTCTTGGCAACAGCTTCCACATTGGCCGTTTTGTCACTTCAATCTTATTGTCTAAATTCCAGAAAGCTTTTCAAACATAAAATACACTACAGAAATTCTTCACGTTAAAATCTTTTACTAATTAATTATTTTATTTAATTTATTTCAGCATTTATTATTATTATTATATATTTATAGTTTATCCAACAAAAGATGAACTTTTCAAAATTGTTTTTGATAAGTTAGTCAGTCTGCGTGATTAAGATACATGACTTAATATTTATAATGCCAGTGGGTTCTAAATTGTTGCTTTCTTCTTTATAATAAAGTAAATTATGACAACTAAAACAGAATGTTTAAAATGATATTCTTATCTTGACCATGTAATGTTTCATTTTGTTTAAACACAAGATTGCTTTGTCAATTTGCTAATGAGATAACATTATCATTTTAATTCTTTTTAAAAAAAAAAGCAAATAAAGTTTAGAAATTATTTTATGTTAATTAAAGTAACATTTGTATATAATTTAAAATATTATTTAATAACTTTCAAGTTTGAAAATAATAGTAAAGTAAATCGTTTGTGTAATGGTTTTTTAAACAATAATTGAATGAACAAAATAGAATTTCAGTATTCTATTCATTTGCTTAGAGGTTACAATCCATATAAGGAAGTTCATCTTTGGTTGAACAAGTATAATTATTATTAAATTTTTTGAATACTTATAGCACTTTAGGTAGGTTCATCTCAAATTTTTTTCGTTTTCATTTTACTTATTTTTCTAATTATATCTACAATAAATTACTGACAGAAAAAAATGAAATGTTTCTGACAATGTCTTCTAAACTGCATATTGGTTAAGTGACATGTTTTCATCTATAACTTTGAAGATATGGAGATCCCTTTTTACAAAATCTGCTTATATTGTCAATAATGCATTTGCTTTAGAATTCAATGCATTATGCCTACATGTTAGTTTTATGTAGAAATATTTGTGTATATATTCTTTACAATGCAAGCAGGATTTGGAAAAAATTTTAGTCATAGAATAATTTTAGAATTTTCATTGTTGAGATAATAGAAATCAACTACATTTTGAAAAAAATTAAAAATATACAATTTTTAAAGATATAAAATCTATAGTTGAGTATTTTTTTTCTTAAAAATTTAATTTATTTATTTGAATAAACTTTTCAAATATCTAAGTTTTAATTGAAAATCATCAATCAAATACACTTACAATAAAAATACCATATATAATAAATAGGACCTAAATATAGAAAGACCTAGAAAAATAATTGCTAGTGAATTGGATATCCACTCAGCTTCTTTTTTAAAAAAAAATAAAACACTGAACACCTTATAACGCTGAGATATATTTATTAAATGAGATAATAAATATATCTCAGCGTTATAAGATGTTCAGTGTTTTATTTTTTTTTTTAATTGCTAGTGTTATAATAGTTTTTAACTTTATGTATTTGTATGTTTGTATATAATGTATTATATAATAGGCATCTATATATTAAATATATGTTATTGCATATATCATTTGAACATTTCAAGGCAGACCACTTGTAGGAATTTGAAATAACATATGAAAATTAAATAAATAAATAAATAAAATTATATACATACATACATACATACATACATACATACATACATACATACATACAAGTAGTTGATACTTTATTAGAAGATGAAGTATTGTTCATTTCTATTACATAATCATAAGTTAATTTTAATGTACTTCATTTATTTTTTTTATCTGGAAAAATGTTAATTAAATGTAGATAAATTTATTGCAGTTTAAATTTTTTATCAAAAAATACATGTAATTGAAATTATAAACAACTTTTTAAAAAATAAATAGAAAATGGAAAAATTATAATTATATATTTGCTTTCCTTTATGAAAATCTTGATTGCAATTTTATTTTTAATCAAATCGTATGTACTTTTTTGTAATCTTGTTATTAGAATTTATAATTGAAATATTTTTTTAACTGTTTATTTTCATTTTAACTATTGTCAATGTTAGGAAATATAAAATCTGCATTTTAATAAGTCTATTTTTAGTTTGCATACTTTGAGTTCACAAACTCTTATTTTATTTTTTCTATAATTATTAAAATAATGAACAAACTAATCTTATGTTTCTCCCACCATCCTGCTGGAAGAAACATAAGGTTAGTGTGTTTGTTATTTTATTTACTTTTCCAGTTTGTGGAAGACTAGAACATTTCCTATAATTATTATTTAGGTACGGGTGACCCCCGTATAACATGGGAGTTACATTCCAGAAAATTGCCGTGTTATACGAAACAAAGAACAAGTATGAAAAGGGGGGTTAGGTTCCAAAAATTAAAAAACATGTTGTTAAATCCTTATTTAAATTTGATTTATTATTCATTTATTTCATAGGTAAAATACTTATTTATTATTTAAGTAAATATTTTACCAGAGGATTATTCATTTTATATGATGATCTCAGCATGAGCATCATCAACTGGTAACAGTTTGTGGGTGCATTCTTTAATAGCAGTCACTCTGTAACGGGAGTGTGCTGCTGTTTGTAGACATTTAGGAACCATGGTGAAAGAAAGATGGCGCCACTCGCACTATCGATAGTATCGTGTGTAGGAATCTATAATTCTAAAATGAGCTTTTAGAGAAAAAGAAGGGTCCCAATTGTAAAATTTAACCATTAAATGAATTATTTGTTGAAAGAGCATTCAAAGTAGCCATGAAAACAATTAGAGGTATAAAAGAACACACCCTTTATTACATTTTATGTTGTATGAGGGTTTTACCCAATTCCCGAACTGTGTTAGAGTGAACCCGTGCTATGAAAGCACCGTGTTATACGGGGGATGTTCCCAATTTTCGAATTGCGTTAGAGTGAATCCGTGCTATAGAAGTGCTGTGTTATACCTGTATTTTATAAAAAAATTTTCTGATGATAATATTTTTTAAAAATCATAATTATAAATTTAAAAATTTCTCAAAAATTTTACATTTTTTAAAATTATAACTTAATGGAAAAAATAATAAATAGAACATTTTAATTAAAAAAATATATAAATATAATAAATATTTATATTTTTAATGCTGTATTCATATTAATATTTTTTCATATTTTTGAAATATTTTTATAATTTTATTTAAGCAGGAGTTGCAGGTTTGAGTCCCGCTTCGGGCCAGTTCTTTTCTTCCAGTTTATTCTAAATTAATTAATTAAATATTATAATTATTAAATTTAATATGAGATGGCACCTAAAGCCTCTCTCTAGTGCCAAATTTATTTGTAATTCATAATTAATATTTCCAAATTATAGCCCAATTATTTACGGCAATTGTGAGTGTCTATTTGCTAAGCATTGGGTTTCAGTAGATGTTTATGTAATTTTATTTATACAACAAAATGTTGAATATAAATTTTTTGTTTGTTTTTATTTTTAGCATTGAACTTATTAGTATATTGATAGCTGCTGTAAAAATATTAAATTGTATTAGTTAAATTTATTTTTATATACTTTCACACAAAAACCTTCGTAACTCCAGTGATACTTGCTTCATACATCAGCGAACGTTTTCGACCCCATCCGGGTCTTCATCAGGCTATGTTTATAGCCTGATGAAGACCCTGATACTTGCTTCATACATCAGCGAACGTTTTCGACCCCATCCGGGTCTTCATCAGGCTATGTTTATGAGGAATTCGAATGTGTATGGAACAGAACATTAAAACGAACTTTAAGCGATTCAAAATTTCGAAAAACAAACTTAAGAATAAACACGGAAAGTTGCGCACGCGCAACCACTCATTTGCGAAACGGTGAACACAACCAAAGTAGGAAACACAACAAATCAGTTACGGGGGTGGTTTCCCTCATAACAAAACTTCCACGCGCCCGATATCCCGACTGCATCCCTGGAATTAATACACGTGCCGCGTAAACCTGCTTTATATATTTCCAGAGTCTCCATGGCCCTCAGTTGATCCGTACGATGAGAGATCCTGATCATACGGGCCCTTTGTAAGTCAGCCGTGATTCCCGGTTCCGTGGCAACCCTTGATAGGGCGGTGGTGTGTTTTTTATTGTCAATATCGTATTTATGCTCCCGAAGCCGTTTGTGAAGGGAGCGTTTGGTTGATCCCACATAAACCAAACGGTTGTTAAATCTGTCATCCCACATGGGGACGGTATACACCCCCGGTGCGTGTTTCAAGTCAATTGCATCTTTTCCGTTGCGAAGCAAGTTGTAAACGGATCTAGGCCTACTGTACGCTATCTTAGTCCTGGTGATGGATGAGATTTCCCTGTATATTTTATCCAGATGGTGGTTGTACGTTACGATTTTTCTTGCACACTTATTATCCAAAGACTCCCCAAGGGAATTGGTATTGTCCCGTGTGTTTGCCTGTGTATAAGCACGAGCCATGTTATATATTAAGTTCTTATTATACC
>NW_019384687.1:488659-490073 GCF_000671375.1 Centruroides sculpturatus
AATAACCAAACAAAAAAAATATATAAATATAATAAATATTTATATTTTTAATGCTGTATTCATATTAATATTTTTTCATATTTTTGAAATATTTTTATAATTTTATTTAAGCAGGAGTTGCAGGTTTGAGTCCCGCTTCGGGCCAGTTCTTTTCTTCCAGTTTATTCTAAATTAATTAATTAAATATTATAATTATTAAATTTAATATGAGATGGCACCTAAAGCCTCTCTCTAGTGCCAAATTTATTTGTAATTCATAATTAATATTTCCAAATTATAGCCCAATTATTTACGGCAATTGTGAGTGTCTATTTGCTAAGCATTGGGTTTCAGTAGATGTTTATGTAATTTTATTTATACAACAAAATGTTGAATATAAATTTTTTGTTTGTTTTTATTTTTAGCATTGAACTTATTAGTATATTGATAGCTGCTGTAAAAATATTAAATTGTATTAGTTAAATTTATTTTTATATACTTTCACACAAAAACCTTCGTAACTCCAGTGATACTTGCTTCATACATCAGCGAACGTTTTCGACCCCATCCGGGTCTTCATCAGGCTATGTTTATAGCCTGATGAAGACCCTGATACTTGCTTCATACATCAGCGAACGTTTTCGACCCCATCCGGGTCTTCATCAGGCTATGTTTATGAGGAATTCGAATGTGTATGGAACAGAACATTAAAACGAACTTTAAGCGATTCAAAATTTCGAAAAACAAACTTAAGAATAAACACGGAAAGTTGCGCACGCGCAACCACTCATTTGCGAAACGGTGAACACAACCAAAGTAGGAAACACAACAAATCAGTTACGGGGGTGGTTTCCCTCATAACAAAACTTCCACGCGCCCGATATCCCGACTGCATCCCTGGAATTAATACACGTGCCGCGTAAACCTGCTTTATATATTTCCAGAGTCTCCATGGCCCTCAGTTGATCCGTACGATGAGAGATCCTGATCATACGGGCCCTTTGTAAGTCAGCCGTGATTCCCGGTTCCGTGGCAACCCTTGATAGGGCGGTGGTGTGTTTTTTATTGTCAATATCGTATTTATGCTCCCGAAGCCGTTTGTGAAGGGAGCGTTTGGTTGATCCCACATAAACCAAACGGTTGTTAAATCTGTCATCCCACATGGGGACGGTATACACCCCCGGTGCGTGTTTCAAGTCAATTGCATCTTTTCCGTTGCGAAGCAAGTTGTAAACGGATCTAGGCCTACTGTACGCTATCTTAGTCCTGGTGATGGATGAGATTTCCCTGTATATTTTATCCAGATGGTGGTTGTACGTTACGATTTTTCTTGCACACTTATTATCCAAAGACTCCCCAAGGGAATTGGTATTGTCCCGTGTGTTTGCCTGTGTATAAGCACGAGCCATGTTATATATTAAGTTCTTATTATACC